>NW_010411066.1:0-19732 GCF_000710305.1 Buceros rhinoceros silvestris | reverse complement strand
GAGGGGGGGGGGGGGGGGGCAAGAAAAAGGAGCAAAAAACTTTTTTTATATATAAAATGAGCAAAGGCTTATATTGTTCCAAAGCATTTTCTGCAGAAACAGGCTCTACTGCCCACGTCCCATGGTCTGAGCATGACTGTTTAGCGTATTTCAGCCCAGTTTGGTCCTCTGTGAATGCCTTTTTGTTTAGCCATGCAGACACAAACTCTACAGCCTCAAATGAATGTCTGGCCCAAGCTCTTCTAGAGTTTTACCAATGATGGCGCGACTCAAGGAAGAAGATGTTACTTTGGCAAAGTTTTCAATTCCACTCACATTCTATTCTAGCTTCTCCAGGAACTATTTTATTAGTTGCAGAACTTGGCGTTTGAAGTAGAGGATAATCAGTTTAAAAGGAAGGGATGCAGACAGATGCCAAACTATGCATGGAAAATTAGAAATATCTATTAGACCAGGTAACTAAAAAATGAAATGCTGAAGAATCCTATTTATATTGGAGTCAAGCTACCATAAAAATGGAGGGAAAAAAAAAAAAGAAGAGTGGCAATTAATGAAACTCCTGCTGTATTAGAGACTAACATTAATCAGTAACAAGAAGGAACGATGGGTTTTTAAACACCCACTGCTGTCTCGCAGAATGGTAGTTAATATAGGAAATATGCAGCAGAGTGATTTGTTTCTGCTTTTCTCCTTCACCACTTTCCACCATTTCCTCTTCCATTATAAGAAACATTTGCACAGAAAAACATCTGCTTTTTGCCCCTAGGTAAGACAGTTATAGCTGAATTTTATGACACAATTCTAAGAGAAGCTGGCAATTGATATTAATTGAATAGCTTTATTTTTTCTTTTTTTTCCCCCCAAATAATTCTTTAATGGGCAGAATACGTTACTGAACAAAAACAACTGATCAGTCATTTAATAATTTGGCAAGCTGTAGCACAGGTAACAAGAAGGTATCAGAAGAAACCTGAACTGGTTCAAGCAAGCCAGAAAAGCCAAACCCAAAAGCTACCCACAAAATACCTGGGTACGCTAGAAGCCTGTGCACTGTGCAGCTTCTTGCTCCTTGCAAAATAACCCAGCGATGCTGCAAATGGCTACAACACCCACAACAGAGGTGCCAGAGGAAAGTCACAAAGAGGGGCTGAGAGCACACGGGGGGAAGGTGCAGCCTCAACAGCTGAACAGGTGATGTTCTCATTAAAAAAACAGACAAAATGAAGATGAAGTTAATTTGATTGCATGTCCACATAAGCAAGCAAAAGTAAATACGGGAGAACATTCATGTGGTGGTGTGAAATCCAGTATTATACCCACACCAGTAACTGCTACAGGAGGTTCAGAAGGCTGTGGAAGATAATAAGCACGGACAAGCTCACAGATACCTGCAGTGTCCTCTTCTGAATTAAATCGGTTAGCCACTGTGCTGAGAACGACCTTGCACACACCCTTCTGCCTCAGTTTCTCTGAGTGTAAAATAACTGCAACGATACTGACTTCCTGAAACGCCTCACTGCCTCCGTATCTACTCATGAAGAATACTATTAGAAGAGCTGAGCATAATAATTATCAGTTTCCAAGCCGCCTGCTGTAAGCTGGTGAGGTGAAACAGCTGACTCAGTAAGGAAAAGTCAGTTTTCCTCCTCAAGGTGTTACGTGGAATTGTTATCTGCAAGACTTAGGACTTGTCCTTCAAAAGAATTCAGTTCCCTGGAGTTCCAGTTTCTGGCGCGTTTTTAGGCATTCAGAAATGACTCGCATTTCCAAGCGAGTTTTCCCCACAACGCATCCCATCACTTGCAGAAAGGTTCTTCAAAACTCTCCCAACTCCACCTAGCCACCGGAAACAGGGACTCGACTTCTTCTCAAAATGCCTCCACCCCTCATTACCATCAGGATTTCAGCATCTGACCCTGTGTATTTTCACATGGGAAAAAGACAACATACGCCAAATTTCTCCACGCTTGCTCTCAAGAAACGCCTGACCACATGACAAATGAGCACGGAGGTTTCTTCTGCCCTCCTCCCATACCTGTGTTCATCCCACAGGCAACTCCGATTAGGGAAAGCAGTAATGACAGAAATTAATTCTCAGGAAAAGACACAACCAGACTTGACTTCTGCCCTCCTCCCATACCTGTGTTCATCCCACAGGCAACTCCGATTAGGGAAAGCAGTAATGACAGAAATTAATTCTCAGGAAAAGACACAACCAGACTTGAGGGCGAAACAGTTTTTTTTTTTTTTTACCCACAGTGTCTGCAGGGTCTTATTTCACTAAGAAAGTGTTTTTATCCCGGAAGGGGGATGTAGGCTGCGGAAGGAAACCAGCGCTTAGTCACTGTCTCGGTGTTTGGGATGTGTGCAGCCCATGCAAGTGTGTAAATCTGATGCTGTCAGCAAAACTCGCTGTTGTCTGACAGACACCCTGACGGCCTTCAGAACTCCTGCAGTCAATCCGCTCACCTGTCAGCCTGACGGATAGCCTGGACTGCTCTTCCCCTCGTCCTCTTTCTCCAGGAAAATAACGGAAGAGGTTCAGTGCTGTCATTGGGAAATATGAAGACTCTGGGATTCTCCGGCACAGTCTCTCTCTGAGGGCTTATTTTAAATATTTTTATCTTCCAGCTCACTTAAAACCATAACAAATAAAACTAAATGATGGTGTTAATTTTGTCTGCGGCTCCATGTACTGCTGCAGTCTTCAGTCTTCTGCTGCGGTCCCCCCTCCAGCGGCACAGGCAGCCGAGCGGTCGCAGTGGCCCTTAGCTGACTTTACACCACGCCTCAGCTAATCACCACCCGGCCATTCATCTTCCTCCACTGTTCCCCACTGCTTTCCACAGGGGGTAACAAAAAATGCTCCCAATGCTTCTTTTTTTTCCAGCATATGTATGTCTATGTAATTATCAAAGCATCACTTAATGCTCACTAAGACAGATCGCGTCACTGAACAATTCATTTTCTAACACCGCAGCCTGGTATGACTGGGCCTTTTGGCAGTAATTGAATCCAGTCTACTGCTGTCAAAACAGAGAATTTATGAATAATAAATTGATTGTAGCCAGCAAAGCTAAGCCTGAGAGATAGCAGGTTATGTCAAGGAATAAGAAGAAATTTAAAAACACAATAAAGATTAATTTAGAATCAAACCTGCAATGCTTCCACAGTGGACAATAAAAGCAAATAAAACTGTCATTCTTATATGACATAATCTATAGTGCCACAAAGAGCACGAGCTCACAGGCAGAAATAAGGGAAGGGAAAACACAGACATACCCAAAACATTAGTGCAGATGTAGGGTGCAAGGTAAGAATTCAGCACCATAGTGTGCTGCCATCGCCCTAATTGTTTTGGGTTAGGTTATCGTGGTTTTCGGGAAGAGGTAAATGTGTTTTATCAGACCGACTGATACACAGAATAAAAGCAGGCAAGCTTTCTGGCATGGGTTTGTGGCATCTTTGGACTTGCAACAACCACATTTCAGGGCTTCTATACAACGAAAAGGGGAAAATACAGATACAAAGGAACTCCACCCAGCAAAGAAATAGCAAGAATTAATGGCCACAGACTGAAGGCAGAAAATAAGCTGTAGGGTGCAACTTTCTTTGCAGCGAAGGCACTTATGAGATGGAACAAAGGGTCAAAAGGAGGGGCATGTTCCACATCTCGCTGCTTTCAAATCATGACTAGCTGCCTGTCTGGAAAGAGCATTTTAACTGCATAGAAGTTACAGGAGGAACAGAGTCACTGAGTAAAATCCTACCGCTTGTGATCTACAGAAAGCCACTCGGTGCCCTAGTCCCTCGGGGCGTCAGACTGCGTTAACCTCTATGTGTCCTGTGAGTCACCCAGGGCTCCGCAAGTCCAGACTCCACGCTACAGTTCATCTGGTAAAAGGAGCTAATTAAGACAGCACGGTTGGTTCAAAGAGGACACTCCAGCAATTTCTGATATATCTCCTGTTATTCCTGTTGTCCGGGAAATCGTTCTCTCTTCAGCTTTCTCTAGTTCCTGGCTCTGATCATAGACTTAACAATGGCACTAAGCCTTCACAAACGGCTGTTCCTGGATTCCTCACAAATGCAGAACTGGTCTGATTTGACGATCGTCAGCATAGCTTCACCAGTTGTGGCCGGGAGTTCACTAAGGCAAGCCGTGCAAGCCCGCAGCTGCCCAAACCTCCAGCTTTTCACACGTGCTTTGCACACACTGGCCAAACTCCCCACACATCACCCGCAGGTCAAACCACAGGAACGGCATGCATGGACTAACAGCAGCAGATGGTCTTCTAGCTCCAGGGAGCTGATGGACTCGATAAAGTAATCATTAGCAACACATTATGCTGGTTTCATGAGAAATTGTCCTCCAGGAATGTAGAGTTAACACAGGATCAAGACCCCTCTTCCAAAGTTGGCCATTAACAGCTGGTCAATTACTCTACTTTTAAACAGAACGAGTAATCGTATCTGAACTCAATCTGTACGAGCCACATAGAAAACTTCCTAACTGCTTCCAATTCCTCCTTCATTTTCAAATTATCTAAAATTCAAATTATCTAAACAAGATAAAACCAGTATGATTTGGAGGCACCCTCTTTCACATGGCAAGTTGGAAGTAACCTCATCCAACTCAGTGGATTTATGAAGATGGGTGTTACAATAAGGAGAAAACACTGTTGGATGAGGTTTTCTCTGCCCACGGTTTGACTTCAACATTACCTATGTCTTAGTTGGGGGTGTCCTGATACCTAGCGTGGAGATTTAAAGCACCCGTATTTCCCGTCTGGCACTGCAGTCACATCTGCAAAGCCTTGCCGAAACCCACCACACCTACAAAGCTCTACATTGAAGCTGAAAATCTGAAAAGAAAAAAAAAAACCAAACCCAACCAAACCCCAAACAAAACAAAACCTTTTGTTAGTAAATTAAACCATAGGTTTTATTGACAAGATTTTCAATCAGGAACTGGTTCTCAGGACAAGATTGATTCCAAGGACAAGATATGGTAATTGGGTCAAATAAGGTAGACTTTCAGAACTCTACTGCATTGACTACCTGCCTGAAAACATCTAGGGATTCGGAGATACTCAGGTCAATTCCAAGGGCAAAAAATCACCATTTCAGGACAATGAAAATAGCGGCTTTCCAAAAACCTCTGTTAACTTTGCTAAGAACACAAACTCGAAAAAAGGAGAGAAAAATCGATCTCTATATTTCTAAAGATGTCTATATTCAGAAAAAAATTCTCTGCGCCATGACCTCTTAGCATAGCTGATCTTCCTCTATTATTTTTGGATGGTATCGAGTGGTTCTATCATTATTAATAAGACATGTTGATATGACATTAGTAAGACAAGCTAAGTTCTCCCTGACAGAATACAGAGTAGCCGAAAGGCTTATGTTCTTCCAAAACTGATGGACTTCGCTTATTGCCCAAGTCTTGCCCCTGTCAACTGCTCTCCCTCCTCATCTAAGAGGCCTGGAGAAAAGCAGGACAGTGTGGATGGGGGATGGAATAAAATGTTCCACAAACTTATCTTTAGCCACTTTGTCCTCTCTTCCCTTCCACTCCCTGCCAAACATCAGGGTGAGGCAATGACAAGGGACTCCCTGTCCCCCAGAAGAGCTTTGTAACACGCTCCCCTTCAGCAGACGCCCTCCCTAACACACTAAAGTTTGACTTCACTGAAGGAGTTGTCAGGGAACCCAGCCATGATGGAAGAGCAAACGTATTCAAGAGGAGGAATGATGCTTTTTCAAGGGAGGACCAGTATTAATGCTGGGTACACTTCCACCATCCTTTAGATGAGGATCTTAAAGCACTTCGCAAACAGCCTGCAACACCTCCCTTGGTTTGTTAGGTGTTGTTGATTTGCAAGAGATTAAAAGCTACAAATGGTTAAGAAATTCTCTCCCATACAGAGGATTGTGATTCTTTTTCAGGTCCTGTCTTGAAGTGAATCTCAGACATTTCACAGACCTTCATCAAAAAAAAACCCCAAAAACATCATTGTGCTTCCAAAAGCCTAATAGTCCATGCTCACTTGTAAGGGATGGGACATACAGACTCACGGCCCTTCCCTGCTGGTTCCTCACGTGCCTGGTGGATATCCAGCTACTAGTGCTTCCTCTGCAGATATGTGCAGTAGTCGTCTGTGGCTTTTCAACAAAAAACCCAACATTTGAGACTTTTACTCATGAAAGCTTCCTCAGAAGTTACATAACCCTATGAAAGTTTCAGTACTCATTATCTGGTGTGGTGCGACAAAACCCTTCTCCCTCACACAGCGCTTTCCGACCTGCACTCCAGCTGGCTGTCATCCCATCGCCCGCTAACAGAGACGGACCCGGGGTAGGGAGCTCAGCAAGTTGGCTGTGCAGCTACAGGGAGGAGCTGCTTCCTCAGCTGGGTGGGGAGGAGGAGCAGGCGAGGAATGGGAAATGCTGCCTTCTGTTTTCAGAGGGAAAAAACCCAAACAACCAACCACCCCAGAAGAGGGTAGTCTTACTTCCTCCTCAAACTCTGTCTTGACTCTACTCACACACTCCACATGTTCACCATTACTGCAGCCTGGCCTTAGTGCGCGGGGTGGTACAGTGCCAGCAACAGAGACCTTACAGTCTCGTGTCCTTCCAAAGCGATTATATCGTAAAACCAGATAGTTCTATAACAACGCAGCTATACATTGGTCGAAATCCTCTTCCTATTTAAGTGAAGCTTCTTCTTTCTCAAATGAAGGCAACATTTCATTCCTATTTAATTGATTCCTATCCTGTCCTTGCTTACACGTATCCCAAATGTACACACACTTAACAAAACAGGTTATAAAATTTATCAGCTGTACCACATCCCTTCTGCACAGTGTATGACAACTACTTACTAAATCTAAATAAGTACCTACACCGGCACTGCGTGAAGCAACGGCCCCTACCAAAAGATGGCGAAGATCTAATTCCACTTAAAACTCTTCCCGCACACGTAGCCTGTCCCACAAAGACAAATCATCGGTATTACCTGAGGAGTTTTACCATTTCACAGCCATCATGCAATTCTCAGAGATCCTAAATTTGGTGACAGAATGCAGGCGTGCCCATAAACTAGGACTTGTATGCAAGACTATCCTCTGCTACCCAGTTTGCACAGGTACATGTGTATTTGTGGTCATCAACAAGAAGAGATGTTTTCAAAGGAGTATTTTAAAGAAGCTCTATTCTTCTCAGAACCAGTGCAAAGGTACAGACGAAAATCTATTTCTGGATACCATAACGCTTACCACACCTCATCCCTTTTTAAGGTCTGTGGCTCTGGCTGCTACGGGTCAAATCTTACCCTCTTTCACACTAGAGTAAATCTAGGCTAAATCCACTGATTTAGCTGGAAGGAGGAGTCTGAGCCCATGTCCTAGGGCATGAAAAATGTTATTGGTAAGAAAATGAAGTAGTTGTATTTTTCTCTCCATTAACACCGACGTGTTTCATGTAACAAATACTGGAGGTAGTCACTGTATGCACCGCCAGCGATGAGGGAAATGCAGTAGAAGATTGGAACCTAATTGTTAAATGATCTTTCTGATTGTAAGAAAATTAATGGCACACTGTGGGCCATGTAGTGCATGCCTTGGAAATCTCAATGCAAGTTCTCAAGTCATTTAAATAATTTCAGTTTATACATTTAATTTGCTTTTAATGCAGGCATTTAATTTGTTTTTGTTTTGTTTTTTAAAGAAAAGCACCACGTATTAGGAATCTTTATGCATGCACATGTACATACACAATTTCACAGAAAGTGCTATTTTCAAGCAAATTGTATGAAATGTAAAATTAACAAAATGCAAATAATATAAACAATCTAAATTAAATATTAAAACAATGTTATATCTGAATGACTGAATTTTATTTTCATAAGAAGTGAAACTATAAACCATTCTTCCCAATGCAACACCCAGCTGTTTGGTGTTTAGCATCGGAATAACATTATTCTAGTGCAGCTGCTGTTATTGTTTGCTGTATTTCTGCCAACTCGTGGAAGCCAGAGATGTTTGTCTAGCAAAGAGGGACAGCTCTGATGAAAGCTCCACTTTGACAGATGCTCCCATCAACAACTTTGTTACTCTGATTGACTACATGGTATTTTAGGCAAATTAACCTGTCCAAAAATATTCTTTATTGCTACGCTTGTGGCACAGATGGAAATATGAACTTGACAATTCTGGGTACTAGCTTAGCAATTAACTGAGATGTTTCAATAGACTAATGAACTTTCATTCAAAGCATGCTCTCTGTCAGGAGAAGAGACAGGCTGTTGTTTGAGAAAGTGTTACAGAATGTCAAATAGATCTCAACAGCGATGTTACTATGAAAGCTGAAATATTAGAGAGATGCAGAAAGTCATTTAACACCTTTATAATCTCAGGAGATCTGAGATGAATCTTTATTAGCCAAGTCTGAAATTCTACCGCATTCTGCGGTAATTCACACCCTGTATAATAACGGTTCTCCAGTCACTAAGGCGGTTTAGTTTTGAATGGTCACCTTTCATTAGAAAAAGGAAAATAAAATCAAGCCGTAATTCTTCTAGTTCATGAAGATATTAATATCCAAATAAAAAAAACTATCTTAGGCTAAGAAACTATTCCAGGAAAACTGAATTATCTGAAACAGTAAGGTAAAAAGAGAATAATTAGTATACAGAGATAAATACTAAAAGGATCAATTTGTTTGGGGAAAAACGAACGTAAGGTCTAGGGTACAGAGAAACTGCACTGACCTTTCTGGTCTCCAGCTTAACTAGCCTATCTAGCGCTCTTATCACAACGATGCTGGACAAACCACAGCCCCGATGGCCTCTTCCAGCCACTGTAATGAACACGCTCCATGGCCAAGCTGCAGTCGCTTTGCCACCTCAAACTGCACAAAACACCTGGGATGGCCAAATCATCTGCTGCGAGGATTTTCCAGCCATCAAAGAGCTTCTCCCTGGTGCATTAATTCAATGTACTCCTTCACCCCACTCCAGATTTATGCACATTACCAGGACTGGGGACAAGTGGAGCAGTACAGAAAGTAGCATTTTGCAGGATCAGAACTGAAAATCTGCCTGATCTCCTGAGAATATTTTTCAATACATTTTACTCAACGTAGGCAATACATTCTTTATTTTCTGACAATCTCATTGTATTTCTTTTGTTGGGGAGGAATGAAACCTGTCCCATTATAGTTGTGAACCCAATCTTGAGGGAAAATCTGCACTGTGACAAAACATAATCCACTTTTCCAACATACCTTGGAAACAGCTTGACTCTCAACATAAAATATTAAAGCCTAATATTGCAGTTGGTTCCTTCTAAGTATCGAGACTTGGAGTAGCCCCAAGCACGTCAAACACGCATTGGAAACACTACATTTTTAAAGCAAGGCAACGTGTTAACTGATATACTGTAATATTTAGTCTAAAAACATTTGAACTGTTTAAACTGTTTAAACCATTAACTACTTGATGACTTAATAGCTCTAAAATGACCATTAAAATTTAAAGTGGGCGTTTTAAGAACTAGTCAATAAATAAAATAATACACAAATACCACACCGCTTCCATATTTAACCCCACAACGAGCAAACTGCTTCTCCTGCTTAAACTAACTGCAGTATTCCCAGTGGATTCGAAGTAATTCCACATATTAGCTTGTAACTTGGACAACTGCCGAACCACAGTGGATCTTTGAGCTGACAAATTAACAAACCAGTTAAGGTAGGCAAACAGCCCTGACCTGTCTCCACTTCACTTCCCAGGTAGACCAAGGGCAAGGTTCGAGCTCCTGCTGCCTCAGCACCATGAGGGCAGAGCAAACCCAACCCCCTGCCAATACAAACCACTGGATCGAGTATTTATCATCTTGATTCCTTCCTCAAACCCTTGTATGCTGCCTACTACTGTTCCTCTTGAAGTTATGCTCACAGCCATAGGTAGCATAATTAATTGTGCAGACTACTACTGCATGCAGCATACCTGTTTCTGACACGTAACCATCAGAGCGAGCCGTTTAGCGGTGACCAATGGCAACACGTTTCCAGCATTCTACTTCTTGTTAAGGACAGAGTCACAGAAAACAGGCGATTTTTGTTGAGCAGAATCTTACAGGAATGTTTTCTATCCACCACCATCTCACAGCAGGTTCCTCCAACACTCCCTGTTTCACACAATTTCCCAATATTAACTCGAACAGTTCCTAACCTCTTGAGGTATCATACAAAACCCAAGGCAGCCAGAAGACAAACATTCATTTAAGTGTCTTCAGGCAGCTACATGACATTCACCAACGTGTTCCTCACCCGAAATGCTCGCCCTGATGCTGCCAGATCAAATGATGAACACCACAGTTCAGCGCTAAGGGGGACAATTCAAAGCAAAGAGGGTTTGGGAAAGAGACTGCGTAAGGAATTACTGCAGCCGGAACAGTCAAGGTAGGCTGAGTCCCTCGAGAGAAACAGCAGCCTTGTTAGCGGCAAGTTGGAGATCAACTGATAGCCTTGTAAGGAGACAAAAATTAATGGGGATCTCTTTGTTTAAAGGTGGTATTAGAGCAAAAAGCTCCGAGGAGCACTGAAATGGGACCTCTGGCATACTGGTGCACCACGTGAGATCAGTACGGTATTTTTGTCTCAACCTATTTGTTTTATATGATCTATCTCACAGGCCTGGGAGCACAGAGTTATGCTGAAGCTCACCAGAACTGCTTTGTCTGCGAAGGCTTCATTGTCGAAGAGGGAGAAACAAGCAGACGACCTATTGACTACACAGATCAATTCCTTTTGTTATCCTGGCCCATGAAACTCTGCCAAATTTTAACACCAGTAAAATCATCTGAAATTCCCTTTCAACTTGAAGCTGAGGTTTCCAGCTCTGCTCTGATGGCAAGTAATGGAAAGACACTGCTGAAAGAAATGCTGCAGTGAAAGGCCAAGCAAAGCCCTGTTTGCAGGGAAGTGGAGTTAAAAGGCTTGCCTTGGTAACTGTAATCAAACAGGCAGATTAAAGGCAGCACTGGATTTCCTGAAGTCCACAGACATTCTCAGGAAGGCCCCACTCACGCCCTGAGAAGGCAAAGAGTCAGCGACTGCTTTTTCTGATTGAAAAGTTTCCCTCCGTTTCAGTCGTATCACACTGAAGATGAAAGACTTGGCGACTGTCACGTGCCTGGTATCTCCTGCAGCACGGGGTGCATCAGAGTGTGGAGAAAACGAGCTCCAGACCAGAGGAGGAAAAATAAAGCTGGGAGGACTGGTGAGATACTGCCACCATAAGAGAGCAATGGTGGAGAACTGCAGCCCCATCCCAAGTAAGTAATGGGACTAACCTTGCAGGAGGACAAATACTGGATGCCTTTTATGATGCTTTGAACTGATGGAAAGAGGAGGAGAAGGTGACATTACTTGAACGAGGAACATATCTACAGATACACAGACACAAACGTATAAACAACAAAATATTTACACCTGTAAGCTCTCCTAAATCACTGCAATGCCCTGAGTCTGCAAAACATTCCCGGTCATTTCAACAAGTAATTAACTGGATTTTTTTTTCCCTCACTCTCCTAGGTTTTTTTTCATTATAAAAATGACATTTGTCACTCCTAAAAATGTTCATTCGATTCAAGACGCTTAAGTGAATTTACCTCCAACACTTCCAAAGCAAGATTAAGGAATGCCTTATCAACCTGTACCTAGTTTATAAATGAATTGTACTTCCTAACACCGGTATTAGAAGTGTTGCTTGGGTAAGGTGGCGATCTGCAGCCAGACTTATGTTTTATGTAAATCTATGACAAACGGGCTAATAAGCAGTTGTATTTTTCATTATGTTTTTGAAGATACCTTACCGACTTCACCTTTGCATTTGCTAATTAACTACATTTACCAAGTTTCATTTTCTGTGTGAGCAATACACTGTGTAGAAGAATACTTTGAGCTCTCCTTTGCAGATATACACACCCTTCTTTACTGACTGATCAAAACAAAACCATCTAATTTCTAAAACCGAACCCTAAACAGCCTTTCTCTTTCATTTTCACAGCAAAGTTTTTTATGTTCTTGAGACATTAAGCTGACAACTACAGTCCTGTTTTGGTTGAAATGGTAAATACTGCTTCAGTGCTCGCTGCTGTCCACGCGTGTCTGTTACGGGTGTAAAGGTTTGCTCTCGTTTCAGAATAGGGAGTTGGAGGCTGCATCCTTCCCACCGTATTGAATTATCACCATAAGGTCACCTACTCCTCCTGCCTATTACAGTGATGGATCATGTCTCATACTACATCTGCAGTTTTTTCATGTAGGCACCATTTTCTTATCATGGTTTGCATTGTGCTTAGCACCGCAGGACTCTGTCCCTATGTGGTAGCATAAACAGAGAGCATAAAATACCAGTAGTAATTATCAGGAGAAAATAATGAGATGAAGAAAACTGTGACCTCCCAGTGACAAATTGCAATAAAACGCCGGTACATAAAGCATTCAGGATGCTTAAAAGCATGAGCACCAGCAGAAGCCGTGCTGGTGACGGAGACGAGGCAAGAAGGCACAGATGGAAATACTGTAACGCACTCCGGGAGCATCTCCATCCATGCAGACATCTGTCTGCCCTCCTCTTTGAAGGAGAAAGACAGGCTCACCTGGAAGGTGGTGAATCATCCTCAGAAGGAGTGTCTCTGCCTGCACCAACCACACAGGGCACCTGGGGAGGACTTAGTCACCTCATTTGGAGACCAACACTAAGGAATTTAAGCACTCCCCTCTGATAAATGGGGCACGGACTGCATGACAGGAGCCTCATTAAGAAAAGTGTGCTGCGTGACACAGAAGCTGCAATGTTTTGCTCTGAACTTCCTTCTGTTAGATGATGAGGTAACACAGTATTATTAGAGAGGTTTCTTAGTGACTCAGAAGAGGACACGTCAGGATGCAGTGTGCACCTTGCAGAGCACTTAATGCTTAAAATCAGACACATTCAGCAACAGAAGCTTTTCAGAGAGTCTGTGATAAACCACAGCAGCCACCCAGAGTCCTGCCCAGATTCGCTGGTGTTGTCAGTCAACACAGCTCCACTGATTACAATCACTGTTAAATATTAGACTTGAGCTGAGAATCCATCTCATGGTTTCTTTTGTTCAGAGGTCTCTATGTACTTATTTCTCATTTTTCAGTCAGGCAACATGAAAACACTAATAGAAAAGAAGCATCCCCATGAAGGTGATAATGAGATGGTAAATCTAGCGATTCTCCTGGTGTTCCTGTAAGCAACAAAAAGGAGCTGTTTGAAGTAGAGCTCTCCATCGAAAGCACAGAGGGTAATCTTTTAAACACTGCATTTATTCAATAAAAATATTTTAGTGAAGTTGCACAGGCTACATTCCTATGGGGATCCTCCCGCAAGGCTCTTCCCTTGCAACGGAATCCAGGATCACGCTGCATCTCTTCTACAGACAGAAGGTGCGGGAGGTTTGACTCCAGCAGTTCACATCTCTGGGGCAGAGGACACATTTGGCTGTGCACTGCAAAACAGCTACCTCCATCTCCACCGCCCTGGCTACATATTTAGCATTTTCTCTGTTCCCTGTAATACCTAAAAACAACCTATGTTGCTTTAACAACTTTTGCCTTTCCTGATGGAATTTGCATGTTTATGATGCTTGGAAAGGGAAAATTATCAAAAATGCTATTACAAATATTAATGATTCTGTCACTACATGGCACATTTTTAACAGCACCTACTGTATTAAACCAAGTACACTGTGAGCAAAATGGATATTTATTTAAAAGCATGTTTAGTTGGGTGCTGTCCAGCACGACTGGCTGGACGCATTAAGCAAACCCCTGTCCCTAGAGAACCACACAATTTCCCCTCATTAGTGTAAAGTGAGCGACATTCTGAACTTTTGTGGGAGGATGTATTTCAAGAAATAAGAGAAGCTGGTGTCTGGAAGCTCACCGCCGGGTCATTACTGCGCCAGTGCTGTGCTATAACTCAACAGCAGCTACGAAACCTGACCTCCAAGAGCATCCAGGGGAAGAGTGCCTTCCCACTAGTTACCCCACAACCTGAAAAACGTACTAGTTAGCTTGGTAGGCAGAAACTGCTAACCAGAGAGATATGTTCCCCCAAGGACATACTTTTCTCCTCATGGACATTTCTATACCGCTGAAAACAGAGAAGGTAGCAATGAACCTCTCTCCAGAAACAGAAAAAAGAATCTCCCGTCACCAAGTCACCTCCTCACGATGGGGAAGAGATGGATTTGTACTAGCCTGAGATTGTTTAGGTGTGTCTGCTTTTGGTAGCAGCAGCTGGCTCGCTTGCTTCCAGTGCCTCGGAGGCACCATTCCCTTCATCAAGTGGAAGGGGAAAAGAAACTTTCTCTCCTTACTCCCTTCTTTGAAAAAACTCACACCCCCAGTGCTATGCGGGAAAGATTGCTGGTACTCCACTGCCTCCCCAGAGCCCCTGAGCTGCTATAACTCAGCTGAGCGCCGTCTACTGAAACAATCGTTTGTTTACATTAAATCCTATTTCAAATGCGATAATGGTATCATTTTATATTTATACAGTGCTATTCATCCCAGAGGATCCCAAAATGTTTCAGCTACTTATGGGCAGCAGCTGTTTAATAGCGGATAGTATGACTGCACAGCGGTGCAGGGCAGGAGTAGAGAAGAGCTCTGCATCCAGCAGGAACTACAGGGGGAATTCAGGCAGGTGAAACAGAATTACCCGAATTGCAATTTAGCCAAGATGCCTGGGGCTAACATCTCGCTGCTCACAAAATGTTGCCCTTAACAATTCAGAGGGCATTCATCTGTTGACAAATAGAGAGAAATGTCTTTGGATATTCCTGCAGCTTGCTCAACTCAAAAGCAAATTGAAAATTGTAATAAAACCTGTTCCACATTCTTCATTCATTAAAACTGTGTTTGTGCCACATTATTGCTGGGCATATTAGCATCTGCTGGGAAAACCTCATTAAATGACCATTAGCCTGGTCTCCTTTCCTTCCAAGACAGTGCAGAAGCCAAAAGCCTGTCCTTCCTTCCCGGCACCACACGCATAAACGGCAACAAGACAGAATTTCATTCTGGCGAGAAAGGCAACAGAGAAAGTTTTTTTTGTTGGAAGCAACTGTAAAATAGAAGGAAGAAAGTGCAGGAAAGGAGGTTGCCGAATAGCAAGGTTAGGAAGAAGTACTGTCACAATCATTAAGGAATGACTGTTGTCACCCACAAAAACCCACAGTGACAATCTTGGCCACTGATCTACAGAGGCTTGCCTCACATTCATGGAGATCTGGTCCATTGACAAGTCAAAAGATAACTTACAGTGGTGGAACAGCCCTTGAGCAAGAGTGCTAGAGGAAACATTACATAACCCCAGAGCTTCTCCAGACACTTCTATAACCAAAACCTCATCTACAGCTGACTGGAAGTGGCTGTGGAACTGACGGGCAAAGCCTGCACTGCACTACAGGAGGAGAAAGAGTTGGGAGAACAGTTAAGTTGAGGAGAGAATGAGAAAGAATCAGATTTGACACGGGAAGCACCAAAACCCAAAGCAATTCTCAAGTTTGTTTGATTTCCACACTACAGATCAGCTCTGAGACAACCTAGAGATGGCATATCTACATTGCTTTCCTTGTCTTTTTAAAACAAATTACTTCTCACTCCTATCAGCAGATCACAAAACATGAAAACTGGAGTTAACAGTCACAAAAGTAATATTGCAGCTGGAGAAACGAAACGATGGGAGGAACCCTGCACTCCAGAAACATCTGGGGATTTTTATTTTATGGAAGGCTTTTCTGGTGGAGAGAGAGTACATCAGGGCACTCTTGATAGCTTGTGTAAACATCACTGCCTCATCTTCCCCCTCCTACCCTCTTACCCATTTCATTTTTCAATTTACCAGGAATATTTATCAATAAGGAGCAACAGAAATTGTCATACAGGATCAGAGCTCTACAGTCATCTCCCTTGTTATCATGTCTGTGACATTCTTTCAAAACGTCTAATTTGGATCAGAGTTCAAAACACTCAGTTGCTGGCAGTCACGGAATAATCTAGCAATTCCACTCATGAGCACCAAGTAAAACTCACCAATTTACAAGAGGAGGAGATGATATCTTTCCCTGGAGGTATGACTATTTGGCGCTTTAGCCTCATTTCTCAAAGAAACAGTATTCAACAATCTCTCTGCGTGCCACCCTTACACCCCTCCAGGTACCTTCAGAAGCTTTTAGCCCACCTCAGCTGAATTTGCCAGAAAGACAAAAGAGCTTGAGAGCTGTTTTCCAAGTTCCAGAAAAAAACAGGCAGCCGGGGAGAAACTGTAATAGGAACTCCGCCGAGGGAAGCTGCAGTGCGAGCTCAGCTCCTACCAGAGTCCCTGCAATCCTCCCAGGACAGAGTCCCCATGAACGCGTGGCCATCACAGCACAGGCGCTGGAGAAGGCGGCTCCAAGCGCCGGCCCAGCAGGAAACCAGGCTTTAGCAATTCACCTGCTTATAACTGTTTGCTAATCTTCCCTGTCGCAACTGCTCCAGCCAAGTAGGTTTTGGAAACTTCCCAATGATACTGTGTGTCACAGGGAGCTCCGCAGACTAATTAGACACTGCAGAAAAGCTTTTCCTTCAGGGTGCCTTCAGTCTCACTGACTAACCCCTCCTTCCATGCAACCCAGAAGGAATTACATAGTCTACAACTCAGACAGTAATTACTATCACCTTCTCTTCTTAATTGAACTGGCTCCAGTGAGCAATAAGAAATTAAAATAATTAGCAGATATGTCTACTGTTCCTGAAGTCCCACCTACACTTTGTAGTCTATTTACTCTAGAATCTGCTGGGTCCATCGATGTGATGATAATGCTGCACCATTCTGGCTCGCCAGGTTGTTTGACCAGCCAAGTCCGAAGAAGTCTCCCAACCAACACATAAACCCCAACTGGGGCTGTTGCAATCAGCAAACAAGCGATCACCAGCACCAGGACCCTTGTGAAACAGCTCTTTCTGAAGCTCATCTGGAAAAAAAATCCGAGGCTCGCTCCTCTCCTCTCCCCTGGAGAGACACAGGATTACGAGGAGGTCTCATGCTGCCAACATTTATATATTTGCTCCACTTTCACCGGAGACAGAGAAACACATACGTGCAAGTTGGGAGAGAGGCTAAAGTCTTGGAATAAAAATAGCATATTTAAGGGATTAATTTCATTTTTGTTCCTAGTGATTTCGGCATTGCATTAATTAATGTTCCATCTTGACTGCTGAGCATGGACAGATTTATTTTTTTTTAATAGGAAGAGAGAGAGCTTTGAGCACCATGTGGTTTTTCCCAAGCACTTGCTCCTCCAGTAGCTAAATGTGGAGATATCACTTCAAGCAAATTGTGCCCTCTCTCTGCCCTTAGCAAATAGTCAGTGATTTTTTTTTTTAATTTCTCCTTCTATGCACAAATAATCTGCGTCTATTACCCTCCTTTCAAGAAACAGAGACAATCCAGACCCCAGCAAAGTTCAATCTTCCCCCCCTCTGCATTCTGTAAATTTAGTCAACAATATTAATCCACATCGAACAATTCTGCAGAGTACAACAAGCTGGTTACACAGACAGGGATGCATTTAGAATTTAAATGAGTTCCTGTTATTCTCATTCTCTTGAAGCCTGTACAGCGCTGAAGAAGCCTGTCTAATGTCTCTTAAACAGTGAAAAAAAAAATCGATTTAAAGTATTTTTAACTATTCTGCTAGTACTATTGTCTGTACTCCTGAAGGAGAGAGTGTTTCTTGATTCGCCACCCCCTCCAATTAAAGGCAGGCATCAAAGATACACATTACCCTGGTTGTCTTGACAATGCGTTATGATTAAAAGACTCAAATGCCTTCAGCTTATCATGCATTTAAAAATATAAAGAAAACAAAGAATAATTTAGCATTCAAGTTTGTAGTTTCTTAATTCCTTCTACTTTCAGATTTCTTTTATTAACATGATTTATTATTTCTATTGCAATACTACTAATGAGGCCGACTCACTCGTGCCCTAGCACAAACAACAACTGTAATGCCAGCATACACACTTATTTAACCCCCATTCGTACAAGATATTCTCCCACTCTCAAAATATTGGCTAATGGTTGGGCTAATTGCTTATCAGGGAAACGGTGGCTATTTGTGCCTGTTTCTCCACGGCAAATCAGGTCATAGCCTGTTCTTCCTGTGCAACATACACTGAATTAAAACACAATATTCCCTTGTTTCCTTTTCTCCAGCACATCAAGGGATTATTCAAAAAGAGAAAAGAAAATCTTGGCTACGTTTTAAAGTGGATTCATTTGTCCATTTCTGTTCCCTTGAACAGCACCAGGTTGCATAAGTTAATGCAGACTGAACTCCTCTCCTGGCTTCAAAGCATCCCTCCCACCAAAGTGCTCATTAGGGAACATTCCAACACATCACCAACAATGTCTAGTTCTTGCCTCCACTGCTGCTGAATATAACCTAAAGTTCCAGCCTGCTGCCTTTAACATTCAGAAAAGCCTTTTTATTGCTCCATGTGAACTGCACACATGAACAAGTGTGTCACTGGACAAGCAGAAGTGCTCAGAGCCTGCAGATTTCACTGGGTCAATAACAGAAGATTAACATTTAAACAAATATTTGAAAACTGACTGTGTGAAACACAACCAGCTCTCAGGCTGAAGATAAATTCCATTGTTAAGATTCCTTTGCCTTAGACAAAACTCTAGTTAAACTCTGGCCCTTCAACAATGTACCCCAGAACAAAAACCCTAACGTAACTCAGAGTGGATATTGCCACAGCAAAAGCTGAGTATTATTTGTAGGCTGAATTGACAATGACAAAGGAAGGCCTAAATATTAAATAGTATTTTCTCTGAAATCTTTGTTTGGGAAAAAATCCCTTGCTCTCATTTGAGCTAAAATTTTTCTTGGGTTTTCTCCTGGGCTCTTACAGCTACTTTATGCATTTTATTGCAAAGAAAGAAGGAAGAATTATGGTAATTTAATGTTTATTTTTTGTGAACCACTCTCAGATCTTCTGTATAAATAACTAAATGCTCTTGTTAGTTCTAACATACTGAGATACACACTCTATTCGAGATTCTCTCAGTGTGAAATCTATGGAAAATCAAACTTCTGTCTCTCACCTTTATTTTTCCAATAAGAATTTAGCATTTGCCTCTAGTTTTTCCTTACCTGCTGTTCTGACTGCAGCACCCCTCCAGGTATCAAGGACTGTGCTCTTACTGGGACAGCAATTCTCTGTTTTATGATCAGACTATGCAGCCCTTACATTTATTTCATCAGCGTGTGCCTATGAGCTCACGGAATCTGTTCCGCAGGCTGCACCGCGCTGGTGCAGACACCAAGAGAACAACCAGCGGCACCAGCAGCACTGATGCCACTACTCCCAGGGACTACTGCTAGAGATGTTCCCAAGACAAACCATCATGAATTGCAAAGACCCTTCCACAGCCCTGGGATGCTCGCAGCACCTGGCCGTACCTGTGCCAGTGGGGAGGCCAGGATGAGGAGCATGTACTAACACTGCACGTTCCTTTTGTTCTAACTAAAAGATTCAGGAAAGGCAGTAATTTCTGGAGAAAACTTCACATCTCCAAAGTATCTGTAATAGAACATCAAACTGCGTGTGTCCGCCGCCCCCCCACCCC
>NW_010411065.1:20062-27365 GCF_000710305.1 Buceros rhinoceros silvestris | reverse complement strand
CCTGACAGCTCCTGCACAAGGATTCTCTTCCGCCTTTGAGACAGGAGCACCCTAACTGACGCCAGCAAGCCTGATGCTGTGTAGACCAACCCAGGATCAAAAAACCCAAAGTCTTGCCGGTGACACCAGTCTTGGAGCCAGGTATTGATCTGGTGGGTCTCCCTGCTTTTCCTGTCATCATTCCCTGCGACTTGAGGGGCAGAGGAGAACACCACTTGTGCTCCTGATCCCTTGACCAGTCATCGTAGGGCCCTGAAATCTTTCTTGATTGCCCTCAGGCTTCTTGTTTGGAACCCATCATTGCCTCCCTGAAAGGTCAAATACTCTGAGGGCTGTACCAGAGTGGGAAGCTTTCTTGCTACATGTTTAATTTAATCTGGACCCCAAGCAGACTTCCCTGTGAAGTGGGTCAGGTCTGCATATTAGGCATTCAGTTCCCTTCAGAAGAGAGTCACCTATGATGATAACCCATTGCTTTTTCTTTATAGAAGTAGTTTTAATGCTGGGCTTGGGCTGACTTAGCTCCAGTAATGCTTCTGAACTCGGTGAGTCATCAGTTTCTTTATTGATTGGCTCCACTTGCAGGGCCTCATACTCGTTATTCAAAGGCACCTGGGAAGGTGGGGGCCTTGCTGGGGCAACACACCTCCTGCATCAGGCAGGAACTTGTTGCCCTTTGTCCTCTGGTCTTTGCTTTTGCTTCTGATCTGAAGTCGTTTGCTACCAATCAAAGTTTTATTTAATGTTTGATTAATTAATTACAACATCAGGCAGTCAGTGTAATCTGCTGCTCTGCTTTGCCCGAGCTGCCAATACCCTGGCCTGTTCCGTGCTACAAGGACAAAAATTGTGACTAGTTGCTTCCATGTCTTGAGATAGAAGAACAAGGCAGATGGGATTGGTAAATTGGATAAAGCACATTGATGATGGATGTGTTTGGTGACAGTTTACAATAGTAGAAGAGGTTTGCGGGCATAGGTAGCATTGGAGCCCATGATAAAGTAAAAGGGAAGAGGAGATGGAGATCACAGAACAGGTTGAAAAAAGATGAAGATGTATGGTAAAGGAGGTAGAGGACAGGGAATTGAGGGTCTAGTTTGTCCTCTGTTCCCATGTGGCACTTAATTAGAGCTTGGATCTGCTGTTGCTGGAACCACTAAATCAAAATACCACAAGGGAAGTTGGGTAAATGATAGTGCTCCTGTATAAAAAGTAAGGTTTTTTCTGTAGACCAGATGTGAAAGGAAGTACCTTATCAAGTGAGATCTAGTCATAACTGTATCTGTTCTTAAAATAAGCACGTTATCATGGGCAGCTATGTTTTTTTTTAGAACCTGGATATCAAAATACGAAATTTCTTTTAATTTCAGGAGATTATGTCATTCAGAAGCTGTTCAAAGTTGTCTTAATTTTTGTAAAACTTGACATTTATAGGACAAGAAAAAATGGAAGGCAATTTTTGAGATGTATGAATCTTAATAGAGCACTTTTACTTATCTTTACACCTACAGAAACCTCGATCATTGGGAAACTACAGAGTACTTTAGGTGTTAAGCTGATCCTCAAGCACAGAATGTTTTCTCTTTCTAATTCCTTGACTATGTTTTGTGTAATCAAATTATAATTTCATCAATTTATTTTTTAACTTTGGAGATAATTGCTAAAATGAAATGATGTCTTATGAATCTATTCGAAACTATAAAAATGCCTTTTCTTTGTCTTTGGGTAATTACAGCCTGTTCTCTGGTGACTAGCAGTATTATTGGTCAGGAGGTTGCATCACAGTAGCCTTAATGACTGTTGCACAGTTTCCTTAAATTTTTAAGTAGTTGTCATTTTGCCCTTATCCCTTTCAAGTGGCAGGAGCCAATATCATACACTTTCCATCCCACGTGCAGACATTACAAGGCATTTATACCCATCCGTGATCTTACCTGTAGTCCTCTGGGTGTGCAGGGTATTGCTGGATGCCTCTGAACCAATGAGATGGAATGGAAATCCAGTGTTATGATCAAGGTTATCCAAAGTTATGATCAAGACAAGATTTAAAGCATCGATGATCAAATGCCATCATCAGCTTCTAGCTCTTGGTGTAAACATTGCAGTAAACATTCGTATCTCATTAGGCCATTTGGTTCAAAAAGTCAATGACTGAATGGACGTTGTAAGCTGAGGGTGGAACCAGTCTGTTACTGCCTAGAGACCTCCCTTGCAATGGTACTTTTTCCGTTGTCACTAGCGCACTTTCTGGAGAACAACATGCTGAAACCTTCACTGGGTGCAAGTGCATTACTCTTTCTTTCTGAACTATGGAAGAAAAAGAAAATTGAATCCTAGCCTGTATTTTTAAGAATGTACACCAACCCTATGTCCTTGGGCTAGTGGTAGCTAGTTGGATGGAGCAAACACAGCCCAAATACTTTCTGCTGCCTTATGGTGTTTGTTTGGCTCTTTTCTAGGTACAGTTTCAGTTGTCTACTTAGTTTTTCTGGTTACTGTGAAGGCTGCTCATCTGGGAATCCACTTAGAGTACAGCTGGTTTACAGAGAATGAATTTTTTGTACCAGGTAAGGTAGTTAAAATGCAGTAATGAAGCATATATGTGATTGGTTTAAGATATTTTAAAGTAATTAGTGAATGACCTTTCAGCATTTCTGAATATAAGAGCAAGGAAATGCTCTCTGATGTTTCATGTAGAGGCTCAGGAAGGATCCTTTGTGACAAAGTGACAAGGAATCCCTTTCCCAGTGATGTGTCTTAATAAGGAATCGGTATCAACACTGGGAGGAGTGTCTCCAACATGTATCACGTAACAGAGAGCTTGCCGTAGTCCTGTTTTGTCTGTATAGTAAGTTCTAACTGCACCAATTTCAGATAAAGCCTGTTTCAGTAGCAGTTAGAAATGACAACCTGTAGACAGACTGATTGGTAAAGGTGCTATAAGTTCTTCACACACTGTCTTGCCTAAATGAAATAGTTCATTCACCGTAACGTACAACTACAATTTTCCTGTACTTCCCAATCTATCTCAGGTTTCAGTTCATATTCTTAACTCTTCTCTATTAGTATGTTTCTTTTCTTTCTTGAATGTTATTGTGGTAGCTTTTTGTTTTTTCCAAATTACTGTGCAAGATATCACAGTCATAAACAGTGGTTTTCCCCATCCTTTACAACAGGCAAAATAGTATGACAAATAAGCTCCAAGGAGCTGTGTCCTGTCGTCCTCAATTGTATCACTCCTTCTATTCTTAGAAATAAAAGTATTTTGTCCTTCTTTAAAAGTTATTATTTACTTAAGGCAAAATTTGGAGATATGCACCTTCTTAGGTTTTTGGGTTTGTTTGGGGTTTTTTTGTGGGTTTTTGCATTTTTAGTGTCCGGTCACAGTAAGCACTGTGCTAACAGTTTTACATGTGGGTTGCAAACTATTGTTAGGTCCCATAATGTAGACTTGAAGAAGAAAACAAGAATAACTTAAAAATCAGGAATGGGTTTTGAATTACTGTAGCAAGATAGAGATCAAAAAAAGAAACAGCAGAGTTGTTGCATGTTTCTGATAGAATCTGATCTAATTTGTGGAATCATGGTAAGGCACTGTGGCAACAAAAGTAGTAACTCAGTGAGAAAGCTACAGATGGTAGATAAGTTGAATAAAGTTACTGATAATGAAATTCATCTAATTTAAGTGTGTTCACATCACAGTTGCACTGGTCTTGCAGCTACTTATACTTCGTTTTCTTCTACTGTTCATTCAGCGCTCTAGTTCAACTTAAATTTATCTGACACAATAGTAAGCAGAATAAACAGCTTAGCTAGTGTTATCCATGTATGTTCGGCAAAGAGGTCTGCTCAGACCCCAGTATTCCCCTTCTCTGCCCCCCAGTCCCTAGCTATCATCAAATATATTTGTTCATTTTTCCTTAACTGGCGAAGATCATTCTTTTCCTCATCTCAGCCAGGCATTCAGAACCCTATTTCAAGATTTGAATGACAAGAAGCAAATGAAAGGCTATGTAAACAGTTTCTGTATCCTGGTCAGTCACCAAGGAAAAAAAATTATTGTCCTTTCTGGCTGAGTCTTCAAAACCAGGTGATTTTTGCTGGGTCTGACTGTGAGCAAGAGGAAAGCAGATGCTTTGAGAATGAACCAGATTATTATCTTAGCTCCCTAAGAATCTTCCTGACTAATGCAGCATAATTATGAACTCACAGATGGATGTAGGTAATTCTGCAACAGTGCTATCTATCTATGCTATTTTCCTCTATGACTACATTTACTTTTAGGCAGAATTTTTGGACAAATTACCTTTGTCTCCAATGTAAAAATCGGTATTTCAAAGCATTGCATGATTAGCATTTGTGTTAATGACCTAATTTATTTTGTATGGCATTAGTCTTAATGCTGTCTGTAAATAGAAATTATACTCGAGCATGTGCTGCTCAGACAGCAGGTAGACCACAATGTTTGGTCTTGCTCTATTGTGAGTATGGAAACATGGTTTTAACCTGAACTGCCCTAGCAGACAGTCTTCAAATGCTCACAAGGCCTCATAACTACAGATTCTTTCTGACTGTACAGGAGAAAGTTTGCCCAAACTATGATTCACTAACAAACTCATGTAAATTAGAAAGCAGCCTAGGTCAAAGACATTAGATTCTAATCAGGTCTTAAGCATCCTGAATTTCAAGTCCAAGATCTTTTAAGCAGTCCTAGTGTAAAATGAGTTATAGCACAGCACTTGTGCCACAGGTCACTAAGAAGTAGAGCACCCAGTAGTTTGATTATTTTGGCAATCTGACTAGTACTTCTAGGAGACAGACCAACCATGTAGTTAATGCATATAAATCCAGCTAATACGGATTGTTGTGGTGATGGCGGAAATGCAGTGCTGGAAGATTCTGAATCTGCCAGTTTGCTCGTTATTTTTCACATTAAAGTACTGGATGGAAAACAAGCCCAAAAGTCATTTGCTCAGTTCTATCAGTAGCGCATCATCCTAGTTAGGTGTTGAAGATAGAATGAATCCAGCCCTAGGGAAGGCATATTCTCCCAGCCGGTATGAGCCCCTCATTAATTGCCTGGGGTGTGTTTACCTTGCTGACTTCATAGCACTTTAGAGAAATCTGATGTAAATATGTTTGCATGGAATTGTGTGTGGTTTGATCTGTAAGGGTTTGTGAGCCTCTGATGAGTATTTTGCTATGTCGCTGGATGCTTTCCAGAAGCTGAGCTAGCTCAGGGATCTCTAATTGTTGTTAACACCCTAAAGAGCACATGCACCTTTATATAATGCCAACAAAGATGTTGCTTTAATGATGTTACACGTTGGTGAATTGCAAGACTAGTTGCAGCTCTGCTGGAAATGCAATCTTGTGAACATAATCCTTCGAGTATTAAAAGCAGCAGAACAATGCTATTCCTATGGAGACAAGCATACATGTTTTTCATAGATGCTGTAAGGTGTATGATAAGGCAGGAGGTTGCTCTGCCTTTCTTTATGCTCCAGTTTGTAAGTAGAGCTTCTTAAACATGTATATATACAGTTTTTCCTCTGGTAGCAAAAGTCACTTCTTAACAACAAAAATGCTCACAGCGCAAGTTATTCCTTCCCCTATTTCCCTGTTCAGGGACTAACATACAGTCTCACTGCAAACAAATCTTGCCTCAAAAATGCATTCCAGTTAAGCTGCTGAGAAGCAGAAAAACTTGCTTGTGTAAATTCTAGGTTAACCTAATAAACTGTCATGGTTGGGTGACTCTCGAGAAACTGCTGGAGAGTGTGTTATATAGTAACCACCGTCTTCACGCATTTTGTACTTCCTGATTAAATATCTCTGTTGGCTATGGTCAAAGATAAGATAGATTGTCTTGTTTCAACGTAGAGGTTCATATTTCTGCCAGAAAACTCCACAGCACTGTGACCTCTGTATTTTGACATTATTTCAAAGAAGTTAGTTATTAACACTTCTTTTCCTTCCTTAGAGTTCAGAATTCAGTTCCCTCAGCTCACAGGGGTTCTGACACTTGCCTTCTTCATCCACAATTGTGTCATCACACTTCTTCAAAATAACAGGAATCAAGAAAACAATGTAAGTAATTTCACAAGATTGTGCTGATTTGTATGTAGATTGCCAGGTGACACTGATGGTTTTTTTTGTCTGCTTCTCTTCAACTTGATCCAGAGATTAATAGCTTCAGAAGATGTAACTCACTCTTGTGATCTGAGAAGAAACCAGTTATACGTAGTTTTCACTGGCTACCAAGGAGTAACAGATGTGTTACAAATTCATTCAAATTAAAGCCTTGAAAAGCATCCCAGACTTATTCGTGGTCAGGCTGATACTAAATGCCAAATTACACATAAAGAGACAGAAGACATGGCAATGTTGTAAGTCTCTAGAAAAACTGACCAATTCTAGAATGAAAAATGCTGGAGAATACTGAGCACAGGACTGATTTTAGCAGAGTCCTGATCAGTAGTGTCGGGGACTAGATAGTACCTTTCTCAGAGCTGCTTCAGAAGTTGTGTCACAATCCAAGTCAAGATTCGTGGAGAATCCTGACCCTATTTAGGAAATCCTCAAAGTTGGTGCGTTGACTGGGAATTTCTCTGATACATACCCTTTGAACTAGTGTCCTTTCCCCTTGAAAAAAGTTAGGTACTGTTCATCCAGATGGAACTGCATTATTTTTTAATGTTTTCCCATTATAAAATACAAAATGGAGTGATCGTGATACAGAGTTGGAGTCCTAGAGTACATTTTTACTGTAGTTGTTTTGATTATTTAATTTTTTCCTCCCTCCTTTCCAGCCTCAATAAAATCTTAGCTGTAAAGGTAACTAGAAAAACATACAAAAATTTTTAAATATTAGCTGTATGAAAAACTGGTATAGAATCCCAGAATCCCGAAAGGCTTGACTTTGGAAGGGACCTCTGGATGTCATCTTGTCCAGCACCCCTGCTCAAACAGGACTACCTAGAGCCTTTTGGCTACACAACACATCAGATTATTAAGAGGTGAAGTGCAGATTATGTACCAGTGTGGTGAGATGACCTTTTAGTTACCTTTCAGTGACCTTTAGTTCCTGTGAGCCAAGACCAGCTTGTAAGTGACCACCTCTGCAAAGAAGTCATGAATTCTTCTCCAGGAAACCTTCTTGGGGTTTATGGACATTTCTGAAAATAGGTTAACAACTAAACAGGGAGTTAGTGGAACTCTGGAGAAAGAAAACTAACTCAGTTTCTTCTCAGTTTTCCTAAGAAAATCTTAGGATGTGGAAAAAGAGCAAGATTTCTCTTTC
>NW_010411065.1:13106-19963 GCF_000710305.1 Buceros rhinoceros silvestris | reverse complement strand
CCTTTAGCTGTGGCTTCAAATTCTAAAGGCACGGTAACTCCAGCAATTAGCTTGGTATGCAGAAGAGGCCTAATGCCTCCATGTCACCTACAAAACTTTTCTTGTGGCTTTTACCTTTCCATTTACATCAGAGGAAGCAATCACCTGCAAAGAGCAGCACAGGGAGTTTTCTCCAGCTTGCCTTTTCCTGTGTTAAGAGGGAAGAAACTGCTGCCTGCATTTGAATCGGCTTTTCTGAATGCTCTTCCTGGAGGTAAAGTTGAATTTGCAAGTCAGCCCTAGATGGATCCCAAGCCCCTAACAAGACTCTCACGTTCTGGAAGAGTGTTCAGATTGCAGTGTAAAGAACAACTTTTAAGTGTGGTGGGAAAGGTTAGCAACAGGGAAAAAAAAAATCTGTGCGCAGTTTTCTAGGAGTTTTATTTGGCTACAGATTTCCTTCCCCACTGGTACCTATGAAAGAGCCTTTCACCTAGGTCTCAAAGTGCTTTGCAAATGTTAATGAAGCACTGATGCTCTTGAAGAGCTAAGTGTTTTATGATTATTTCACTAAGCTGGTGGACTAAGTGTAAGTTTTACATATGTATAGGGTCTCAACCTCTGTCAAGGTGTTGAGGGTATTTTTTCCTCTGTATTTACAGATGCTTTCTTGTGTCAGTATCTCATGGGGAGTTGAATGGAGATGCTGTGTTATGGATCGACCTGTTAACGTAAAAGGCACAGAACTTGGCAAGCTGGAAAAGTACTGTTTTAGTTTTGAATAAAACTTCCTGAAATTAGTGGTCCTAAGAACAGCTCTTTGGGGAGGTGGGAAAAAGTGAGAGAAACAGTAACATTCCTTTTATGAAGTCAGAAATCCAAAACAGTATCAGCTTTCATTCTGGTCACAGGCATGTATCACTGCCCAAAGCTAAAACACGAATGGGGGAGGATTCCTCTGGCTGCTATTCCAGTACAGTGGTGTGGGTGTGAGAAGAGCCGTGCACTGGAGTAAGCCAAATGTCAGGGGCACAGCCTGGAGAGATCGTGTGAGCAGGATTCTTGGTCTGTGGTTTTGCTCCCTGTTCCTATCTCCCGCTGCTGCCCCCTTGTAAATTTTTGTGCACTGCACCATCAACTGGTTTGGAAACATGCATAAAAAACTAACCTAGCCACAACAAGATGACTTGTTGGGTTTTTTGTTTGGTGGCAGTTTTTTTCTGATTCACTTCTGTGATCTGGTTCTCTGAGCAACTGTACAGATGCTGCACAAGCCCAGGGCGTGATCTACAGGCATAGATGTGCTGCTGCTGTCTGCTAACAATTGTTTGTGGACCTGCCTGGCGGATGGGAGTGGGGAGATGTTTTTTGTCCAGGTGGAAACTGCAGAAGAAGGCATGGAGCTGTGGATGGTTCTTGTTTTCTGCAATAGTGAAGCACTGTTTATTCACTGTAGACTGAGTGAGCTTCCATTGATGCTGCCCTACCATTGCTTTCTCTTTCCAGCGAAAATTATACATAGCATTGTGCATATTGGTTATGTACTCTCTGACACCCTGTTAAATGTTATCACTTGCCGTTGGTGCTTGAACAGGTGAAGTCAGTTTTTGTGGTATGGATCAGAGTCCTACTGAGATATTACATAGGCATCATCTCTCTTCTGAGAATGAAATGAGATGATCAAAACGTACCTCTTCTGACGTAATAATACTTACTAAGCACTGATACAGGCTTCTCCATGCCAGAAGTAATTATACAAACTAGCTTTCACTGTAGTACTGAGGAAAAAATGAACCGTTTTGTCCATAGCATGCAACAGGGAAAACAAGGACTGAAAGTTTCCTGTTCTTTTCAGCATAACATAGGAAAAAAAAGCCGCAGAGCCTTTTCACTGTGCTGCAACCTGTTCTCTACTGCAGGTCCAGAATGCGCCTGGGTACTAATCTATGAGTGTGATATAGTATCTTGTGTTTTCAGAGTTTTCTTCATTGGCTCTACCCAAGTTATCAGACTCATCATTTTGCTAGGAGGCTGATTTCTGCCTTCATTCTGCTGCTGCTGCCAGCCTCAGTCACCCAATTTTCTGTTCCTCTAGAGGCGCTTTTAACACTTTGTTCTGTGCATCTGACCAGTAAAGCTCCAGGTCAGCCGTAACTGCAGCTAACATGTTCTCCAAGTTCCACCTCAAAATCCGCCTGTTATTTCAGGTGTACTTGACAAGGGCTTGGCAGATGGCAAGCTGTGATCCTTATGGATTGTGACCAGCGTGTTATGTTTGATACTTCCCTTCCACTCTGATCCCTCATACTTCCTTCTTTCAACCATTTTTTCTACAATTGATTCTAAGATTATAAACTCTAGGTGTAAGAACTACTGTATTCTTTATGCTTAAGCAGCTTCCACCACGGTGATGGCTGTTCTGAATATAAATTTCTTAAAACAAAATTTAGAATAGACAAATGTCATTATGCTCTCTTTCTTAAAATTAGTCCTTTTATGTCTCCACGTGTCCTTTGCTTTTTTGTGGAATTATGCTGTCTAAACAGTATTTATAGTCAATCTCTTTATAGAGTGAACTTAGGTCTCCTGAATAGTAATGAACATTAATCAAAACATGTTCCTGTTACATATACAAACACACTCTTATGCAAAGATATATCTTATATGCAGAAGCAGATGTTTGCAAGGGAGCTGACAGTTGTTTGAGGAAAAAAATACATTCATGTTTTCAAGTTGTCTTTATTTCTTTTCTTGTTGTTTATGGAAGTAAAAGTCTGGATTTTCTTTATATGGTGACAGCACCTGATGAAAAAGGTCTGTTGTGTTACATGCTATAAAAATACATTATCAAAATTATCTCAGCCCTTGGTTTCAGTACAGATTAAAGCACGCACCCTTAAGAACTGCAGGAACATGAGCTGATTATTATAATCAGAGGCAATAGCACACCAGCTATCTACCCTTAATCAAGCATAGTCCAGGGGAAGTAGTGAGAATTTTGTTTCAGATTACTTGCCCTTACAGCTGCAAATCCTTGTAACAGCAGAAATGGTTTTACAGTTGGTTCTAGAGCTTATATGTAGGTTGAGTAAAAATAACTAAATTACTCTGCTGTCCTTATGCATGAAGAATACACCTTAAACAGCAAATTTAAAGCAGCTGAAAAAGGTTTTGTCAGTTGATGTGTCTTAAAAAGGTCTTTTTAAAAAAAATTTTTTGAAAAATTTTCAAAATCAAGAGAGGAGAGTCCTCGTCTCTCTGCAAAACCACCCTACCTTGATTGGCCTCTGGCTTCTGCAGTGCATGGAAGTTACTCATAAATATGTATAAGAAATCTGGATGCTCAGATTTTATACTCCTAGAATCACTTTTAAGCATGGATGCTGGTGCTTTTGAAGAGGTAACTGTTATATAAAAACATGTACAGCTTTTCATGTCACAGAGGAGGAATTCTGGGGATAATTTAAAAAACTGCTATTGCTCAGCCTCTGTTGGAGGCCAGTAGTGCTTAATGTGTGACCAATGCAAGGAGAGTGGAGACTGGAGAAGCATCTTTCATCTGCGTGTAATGGGTCAGCAGGAGAAAGAGGTGTGCAGCTGCCTGGGGGCATGAGGGCCACCTTGGGGTGTGTGTTAACAGCGCATCGTTGTCTGATGAGAAGTATCTCTGGCCTCTTGCAGGCTGATGGGAAAAAGGCATCAATCTTCTACCCCAAAAGCACTTGCAAAATGAGCAGGAGATTCCAGTTCCTTCACTAAAAACGAAGTTCCTCTGAACCTCTCTTGAAACTTGTCATCTGGCTTTTTACGTGTTCCTCCGGAACCACCTTGCCCTCAGAAGACCCCAGAAAGGAATAGCATATGCTGCTTTTGTCAAGGAGATAGTGTGAAGGAACACGTAGGGAAACATTTCCGCACGCACACGTGAGCAAGGTTTGCCCACGCTCACTGAGCTGGCTGGAGACCTAGATTATGGTCTGGAAGTCCTAATAATTTGGTGCTGTGCCTGAGCTACTGCTTCTCAGTCACAGGAAATAGGGTCATGTATTGAAGCTTCACTAGTAATCCTTTAAGAAAATGATTATTAGCAGCAGCTGAACAAGTGGTTTGCTATAAGGTAATGAGTCTTCTGTAGTGTAGCATAAGCTTGTACAGAAAGTAGTTAGTTAATAACTAGAAATAAATGGTATCCCGCTTATTTAAAAAAAAATTTAAATGGAAGAACAACACATTGTACATTGCTGTGAGGCTGCTCTGATGTATTTGTGGATCCTGCAATTTCATGAAGTGGCTTGAGTAGATTTGCTGCTTATTTTCCAATACTAAATGTTCCTAAACCACTTTTAATTATTTTAATGTAGTTGATAATCCTTTTCTATATCAGATACTTCAAAAATATTGTCAGCATTTTCAGAAGTGAACATTGAAGTTAAGGTTTATATCCATATTTATCCATATTTAGGTATATGTAATATAGTTAAATATGGATTTAAGACCCTAGCTTCAGCATTCTCTCCTTAAAGTCTTTTACTGTTATTTAGTGCACTTTGCTGGGGTTTTCTAATAGATATTCAGTAATAAAAGTGGATAGGTAATTTTAAATGAGAGAGTCATTATAAAATACCATGCTAGAGCTAAAGGATATGTACACCTGTGTGCCTATCTATGCCTTTCTGGTTTATTTGTGGGTTATTTCTAGTTTTTCTTTAATGGTGTATTAGCTATGTCTTCCATTATCACACCATTCATACAGAAGCCTGACGTATTAGTTTCCGGATTTGAGTCAGTGGGTGTGGATCATCCTCTTGGGTTTGAAAGCAGCTTCTCAAAAAATGTCCTTTAAGTTATAATCTGCAGTTGGGTGGGCTGGTATCTTTAATTGGCAGGTTTTGGTCCTGTACAAGAGATTTATCATATGGCATTCATATGGGCTTTCTGTCTTTGACAGCTCTCTTTGTGTCCCAAGGCTCACAGTAGGAATAAAGGAATGTAAGAAAGTAGAGGGGGTTTCTTGTTTGTTTTAATAACTAGTGGATGTGCATCCAGCAATAACATACTACAGCTATTGGTGTACATGTTTCTTGGTGCCTTTTCTGTATATAGATAGATACATAATGCTTATCTAGTTGCACTTTGGGGTATCTTGCAGCTTTCTGATCTGATCCAGGACCAGATATGAATTTCCCATTGAAGTAATAGAAAGTAAAATTTAAAATGTAAAAGTAATAGTAATAAGCATAAAACAGTAATAAATTTAAAAAAAATAATAATAAATACAATTGAAATATTTTAATGAGATTTTTATTTTGACTGTTTTGATGTGTCAGTGCTGGCCAAAATGAAATTTTTGTATTTCCTCAGGTGAGAGACCTCTCTATTGCATATTTCTTGGTGGGACTAACATATCTATATGTCGGAGTGATAATTTTTGCATCTTTTCCTTCACCACCACTGTCCAAAGAATGTATTGAACAGGTGAGATACTTTACTGCAGTATATATTTGTCCTTAATCTTTTAATAACTACATTTTTAAAAAAAGAACTGCTGCTGCATCTTGCCTCATGACTCGCATCGGCATACACATCTGTCCTTGACTGGTCAGTTGGCTAGTGCCTCATGGGTGCTATCAAAAGGAGGTGAGTGATGCTTGTGTTACCTCTTTGATGTTCATGTCTAGTTGCCAGTAGTTCTGTAAAAAACCAAACATTTAATAAATACTCTGAGAAAGTGATGAAGAAATTACCAAAATGACCAAGTGAGCAGCTGAGGCTTTCATTTCTTCAGCTCCTTTAATCCTGAAAAGTATGTTTAGTGCTGTGTGCAGTGACCAATCCTACTTGTTGGGGCTGGTTTCAGCTACTCTAGAAAAAGAAATATGATGCTAATGCAAGGTGGTTTAGGTAGGAGTCCTCTCTATAGGTAGGTTTGGAGTCTAAGACTATGGTGAACCTTGCCACCAGAGTTCTTCATGTAATAGCACCACATGAAACACCCTGTGAAGGCTATTAAACTCTTACCTGCTTATACGCAAGGCTGATTCCCACACCCTAAATTACTTCAAAGATAGGAGTTATCAGTTGGTGATGCTTTTTATGCCAGGTGTTCCATGTGTCTTTCATAATATTTAGCAGTAAAGCAGCATTGAAAGACTTTCTCTGGCTGTAGGTTAGTTAGAAGTGATACTATTGTTCACCTATGAAATGATTTTTTGAACCATTTGAAATAACTTCATGGGGTGGAATCCTCAGATAAATAATAGATGACAAGTGGTTTTCTTCCCATCTATTTTCTGTAGTTATCTTAAGTACTTATGAAGCTAGTTGTACATTTCCATGATAGACATGATGTATATTTCTAGTCGTATACTACTTTTTCAGGTGTTCCCACTTATAGCATGTGATCTTTCCCTCATTTGTGATCCATTTTTACTGGATTAAATAACTGTTTAAATAATGGATTAAAAATATTTTTAATATCTAGATGTTATATGACAGGTAATAGGAGCATATGAATTTATCAGCCTAAAAAATCAGGTGGCACTTCCACGGCCTTGATTATTTGAGGATGTTCAGAAGATTAGAAAGTAATTCCATCTTTAATGCTAACATGAAAGCAGACATCAGCCCTTTAATATTAAAAATTCAGCTGGTATTCAGTGGCAAGGTAATTGTAAACAGGGAGTGGGTATTTCATGTTACAGAGTTCGTGTAGTAATTGTAGTTGCTTGGCTTTTATCCCTTTCTTGCACGCAGCTATTAAAAACCAGCAGATGCATGTAATCAAGTCACCATTGATAAGTGTAATGTTCCTATGTTTAGAATTTTCTAGATAACTTTCCAAGTGATGACATCATGTCTTTTGTTGCAAGAATATTCCT
>NW_010411065.1:10543-13018 GCF_000710305.1 Buceros rhinoceros silvestris | reverse complement strand
CCTGCTGTTCCAGATGATCACTGTGTACCCACTGTTGGGCTATTTGGCACGAGTTCAGCTGTTAAGACAGTTTTTTGGAAATGCATACCCAAGGTAAGACATCTGCTCCTTCACAAGACCTTGGTGCTCTTAACTGGGTTTCTGTTGTCAGAAATTTGGCTGAGATTTTGGGGATTTCCTTTGCTAAATTAGTTACATTTCAAAAGCTGATTTCACAATGTTTGTAGAGTCATGCAAAATAATCTTGCCTATGGATCAGCACTGCTACAGCTTGGCAGAGCAGAGTGAGGGGTTCTTTGGTTTTAGCTCCTCATTTTGCCAATAAACAGAGAGGAATTTTGTCAACACAGTTCCTTTGTGGTAAACAAAAAAAAAAGTTGTCAAAAAAAATTTGTTCAATCCAGAAACATTTCATCAAGTAGTCTTTAAGCTATGAAGGACGTACACTCTGGATATTAACTTTTCTGGGTGCCATATGTGTTTTGATTATGCCTAATTAGTAGTCATCCATCTGTTTTTAAACAGCTGATGGCTGAGTTGTTAGCTGTTTTATGTAGGCTGCTGTGCTGTGTTTATAAAAATAGCTTTTCACATGCTAATTTCAGAGATGAGCCACACGCCTGCATTCACTGTCTGAACTCCAGGGAAGAGCTGATCCAGCTCTCAAGGATTTTTTTGTTTTGTTTTGTTTTTTTTAAATAAAACTTAGGACATTTATATTTGGAGTATTGTCTGAATTTGTCACAGTTGAGGAGTTGGCATGTATCTCCAGTTTCTTATTTTATGTTGTGAATTACTGTTGATGGAGGAAAGGAAAAAAATATCCCAGGAAGAAATGTGTGTATTCTCTGTGGCATCAGCAGTAGCATACCAGTCTGGGAAGATGTTCCAAGTTTCCTGTGGGTCCTAAAATAGGTATGAGAAGGTCTAGAGATTGGATGCCTAAAATTAGGCAGTGAAATAAGTGCCTACTTTTTTTGATGCTAAATTGTACACAGTTCAGCATTGAGGAGATTTTTAGGACCAGCTGCAAGTTACTGTTGGAAACAAGGCCATTGATTTAAGTGCTAAACATGGATTTCACAGCCACTGGGAAATAGCCGTGTCCTTTACGTTATGTGGATGTGCCTCTTCCTATCGCCTCCCTCCAGTTACTCCCTTACCAGAGTGGTTTTCATTTCCCTCATGCCCTCTCCTAGCACTGACAGCTTCATACCAGTGTCTTCTTAGGTTAATTCCAGCTTGCTGTTTTAAGCTTCATGGTATGACGAACCTGATGATGCAAGTACTTGCTTGGTTCTTGTCACAGGATGTCCTGTGGGTAGCTTCACTCACTTTTTTTGCTTTTAAGACTCCTTATAGGGAGGTATTTAAAGTTTCTGAGAAGTCATAAACAACTTCTAGGAAGCCACTTAAATCACTCCTACCTATAGTGATAGGGTAGAACATTCTCGCCGGCTGGCTGTGTCTCCCTCTCTAGTATCCCAGGTGTCTCAAATGCAGCACAAAAATCACTCAGCTAACCTCTGAATTCCAGCTGCAGCACATTTACAACTGGCAAGGTCAGCAAGCACAGGGTCTGTCTCTAGGAGGATAGTAAAGGTACACTACTTGGTTGTGAAGTGTGTCTTTTGAAGACTGGTTCTCACCGGCAGCTAAAGCTGACAAAGGTCTTTTCGTAACACTGTGCCTGTATCACTTTTCTAGGAAAAATTTTACTGTTCTGAATTTTTACCAGAGCTGCTCTTGTGGGGAAACATTTTTGCAAATAAATAGAAGTAGGTCTTACTGACATAAACTGATGTCTCACTGCCTGTTGATCTACCCTGAAGAACCTACCTGAAAATAAGTTCCATGGGTTTTCTGTAGGAAAATGAGTGCTCTACTAGTTGTATATACTTGACTTCTATTATCAAAATCTTCAAAGTCCAGGGCTAACAGTTCTCAGGCAGTAAGAAGACTGACATGCAGACAGTCAAGCTTTGTTAGATGTGTGCATAAGGTGTATTTTTGGAGGGGCATATCCCTGTCACTCAACTGAAGAAAGTTTCTGTGTAAGAAATGAACCAAAGGGATGAAGTAGGAGGAAAAAAAGCAGAACAGAAAGTGGGGTTCCCTACTGTTCTTCTAGAAGAATTTTTAAAAACCAAAAAATCTACAGTACTATTTTCAGGTTGTGGAAGTTGAATTTAGGATGTGCACTGATGTATACTCATCCATCTGTTTATACAGCGCACTGAGTAGTGTGCTGAATTCATATTAATTGTGCATTTGAAGATCTCCATTGGCAACCTAGCCTCATTTTAACCCTGTGATTTGATGCGCTAAATCACATGTATTTCTGTAGTTGCATCCTTCCTATATCAAGTTGCCTTTACAGCTGAGAGAATGTTATAAATTTACCTTCTGTCTATAATTGTCCGACTTCCCCCCCCCCCCCCCAAAAACGCACCTCCCCCTCTTCCTCCACCCACG
>NW_010411065.1:7671-10531 GCF_000710305.1 Buceros rhinoceros silvestris | reverse complement strand
TTACTTTTTAATATCCCCCTCCTCCCCCCCCCCCCCAAAAGCCCACCTCCTCCTTTGGTCCAAGTCCCCACTGTAAATTTTCCTATCTTCATTTTTAAGTCCTGGTTGCTCCGTATGGATGTGCTGCAGGTTGGTCTTGCTGGAAAGCAGGAAGCTCCCTGCTGGTAAAAGCCATGAATAATTGTTTACAGATGTGGATACCTGCTCCTTCTGTGGATGAAGTTATTAACAGATAGCCGTTAAGTTACTAGCTGGAGCACTTGGAGTTCCGAATGGATGCATCTTAAAGCTGACTGTTGATTGAATAGCTTGACCACACACATGCTTACAGGGCTGCCTGATAATTTTTATTTCCTAGCAGTGACTGTATTGCTCAGATCAATGTGATTATTTGCTTTAACTCCTTTTTCTTTGCTATTTATCTGTCAATGGATATGATGAAGCACCAAAGTGTTAGTTTGCTGTTTCGTAGTTCTTTGTCTTGACAGTTGGTCTAATCCAAGGCAATTTCTACCAAAACCAGCACCCTGTTTCATGTCCTGTTTTTTTGCTGGTACGCTGTGGATTATACCTGGATTATAATGAGGAACCATTTACTCGTCTTCGGGAAGCTTTCCTTGTCTGATCCCCAGGTCTTATGTCTCATGCTTTTTAGATACTTTGCAGTGTTGTTTTCCTACTAACAGTGCTTTGCTGTGCTCATCCAGAGTGTATCCTACTAACCTGTAGTCTTGTGCAATGAAGCAGCTCACCCTCTCCAGACTCAGAAGCTTAAGCAAGCAATACATAACATTGTCTTTTCCCAGTTTTCGCATCACAGATCAGCTGAACAGTGGTGGCTTGCTTGTCTGAAGGATAGAAGAAATTAGTAGCATCCTATGTCCTCTAGCAGTCAGGAGAAGAGCAAAAGCCCTCCTGCTTCTAAGAAGACGGATTCTCTTTCCTCTTATGTACCAGCATCAGTCACCTGTGTCTCTGCCCATCTTGAAAACAAATACATGTGTAGACATTCTGGACACAGTAGTCTCCTGACAGACATCATCACATAGCCTTCAGCCTTTCTGTGCTTCCTACAAAAGACGTAAGAGACAAGAGAATGTGTCCTAATTCCTTCCCTCATTTTGCGAAATGTATGCTAGTGTACAGACTACAATGCAGGAAGTGATGTACTGGGACAAAGCCCAGGGAACTGTTCATTCTCTTCTTCTCTCCCTGGTGTTGTAAAGAAGGCCAAAATGTTATGTATTGGGAAATTATTTTCTTTTGTAAAGTGAGATATGTTTGAAATGGCATCATATAATGGGTGACTGAGGGCCAGAGGCATGTGGTTCACCTGCTCTTTCTTCATGACTCTGGATCTTATACATACAGAAAACTAATTTTTTTATTATTGTTACTGGCTCTCGCCTACAGTGATACAGAGAATTCCTTTAATTAACTATCTGCTGCTTATAAAATGTTTTGTACAGTCATCTTACCAGTTTTTAAAACTTTTTAACATCATTCTTGTTCTGAGAGATTATATGAACTGATGGACAGAAATCACTTGGCTTGCCTTAAAGATGATCCTCCCTTTACTCCATCATAGCCTAGCAGACCTGCCAGTTCTCCCACAGATGTGTGTCTTCTGATGCCATAAAATGCATTTCTGCTGTTTGCGTGCATGTTCATTTATCTGCTCTTCACCTAGCTTCTGTCTTGCCTCTTTAACTACTGTGATTCGTAGTCTTTTGACCAATGTCACTCAAGTGAGATTTACAGGAAGAAAGTGCATTTCATAGACAGAGTAGCCTTTCAAAAACTTTTTCTTAGATCATCCTGTTTTGCTTTTTCCCTCACTGTGTGTATTCACCTTGTCACTCCGTGCTGAATCCAACACTTCCAATCTTCTTTCATCTGACCTGAGAGGATTTAAAATCAGTTTCTTTCTTTAAGTGTCCCCTGTGCTAAGGTTTCGTTTCACAGTTTTTTATATGATTCTTACTTTGAGGATACTGAAGTTAAGTAGATACATGTGGTCACTGTCGTTCAGTCATGTAACCGTAACTACCAGTCCCACAGGAGAGAACTCGATAGAGCAAGCCCGCTGGCATATGATCTTCTGGCATACCAGGTTGTTTCTCAGTTGTCAATCTGAGAGGATCTTGCAGTGAGGAAAAAAAGCAAGGCTTATGGGAAAGCTTGATTTTGAATTTTTGTATTCCATCCTCTCTACTGTAGTTTTGGTAAGATTGCAAGATTTTTGCAGGTGAGCAATGAGTCCTTTTATAGAAGAAAACTAAGGTCTCCATCTGCCCAAGAATATTGAGACTGAGGACAGATTATAAAAAACGGAACTCCATGTGCTTCACTTGGATTGCTGTGGGTGTGCCTCTTTTGTGAATTACAGTCTCCTTGAGGCAATCCGGTCTGTGCCTCAGAACAGCCACCGTAATCAGGCTGCTCAGGTAGACAGTCCAGGCCTGGCATGGGACACCCAACTCTGCTGCCATTGACCATGGGGCACCTTAGAAAACAGCTGCATGCCAGCAGGGTGGTTAGGTAAAAAGGGGCCAAATCTTTTCTGATCTCTAACACAATCTAAATACTTTTCTTCCTATAGTTTTAATAAGCAGAGCTGGTATGATTATGCCCCCTCCCCCCAATACTGTTTTTCTGACTGCCCTTTTGCAATGTGTGGTGACCATTAATTGTACTATAAGCCAGTGTCAGGTGAAAACGGAGCAATTTAGAACTTATTAAAGTGTCATGGGCTAAGAGAAATGCTTGTCGCTTCTGAAGCTCACCTGCATGAAACTTAGAGTCTTAAAGAAAAATATCTCTCAAATAATACAGCTGCTAGATACCAGATTCTTGTTTA
>NW_010411065.1:6678-7557 GCF_000710305.1 Buceros rhinoceros silvestris | reverse complement strand
GGATATTTCTTTCTAAATGATAAGGCCTTTCTCTCCATTCAAAATGAGGCTTTTTCCTGTCTTGGAACTGAGATGAACTATGAAAATCTGCCTAGGTAAAAGAAAGGGTTTGTATGTTAAACATCTGTTGTCAATAACATGGTTACCACACTGGCTGTTTCAAAAAGGTAGAAAAATAAGCAAGAATTTTCCAAGGGGAGAAATACTATGTAGCCTTTTGTCCTGGAATAGATGAATTTAAATACTTTTCAGACCTTTTTATTTTGGTATTGTTCTTGAGTATTCTGCTTAATTGAAACAATTAAAACTGCAAAGCTCTACTCTTCAAGTACTGGATTGTTTTGGAGGCTCCAGCATTTTGAGATCATTGTTTTCACTTTTTCAGATTGAGCCAAAAAACATTCCCCCACCCCCACACCCGCAATTATTTTTTCCCAGATCAAGAAGCTGAAAAATGTTTCATTTTACACCAAACACACACAACCCCCACTTCGCTTTTGAAGTTATAAGAAGCTAAAATTTTAATTCTTAAAAAAAGCAATAGCTTTGAACTAAAAAATCACTTCTGTTTGAAAGCATGCCAGAATAAAACACTTCAGACTTTTTTCAGGTTTTCTGCTAAATATTCTAAAGTGACACAAATTTGCAAATATTTTTGAATTACAAAGCCTCCACTCTAATTTCAGCAGAAAAGGAATGGAGGAAGTGCTGTCATTTTCTGTGTTCATAAACTTCTGGCTTCAATCATGCCATCTGACAGTAAGATTTGCGATCTGCCATATGTGTGGGGAGAGAGGAAGTAAATTTTAATGTCTAAAACTTTTTAATGAACAGTTTAGTTAATTGGATTTCCTTAGTAATATTAGAGCAACAATAAAG
>NW_010411065.1:0-6560 GCF_000710305.1 Buceros rhinoceros silvestris | reverse complement strand
TTTCCCTAGTAAGTCTGATTCTAGTGGTTTTGGGTTCTTTTTTTGTTATTCAGGTTTTCTCAGGTTTATATCCAATCACGTTTTTGTTAAGTTTTGGATGCTGTATACCCACTACCATCTTTGAGGTACACCTCTTGTACTACTGTTAAAATGTCACGTGCAAAATTGAAGACACTATTTCTGTCTTTTTTAAATCAACTTTTAAAAATGAATGTTGGAAATAGTCCATATCTTAAATTATTCCTTTGTGTTTAAATTACCTCCATTCCCCTAAACCTTAATGAGACCACTCTACTCTTTCTCTCATCTTTCTCCCTAACTTGGAAACTTGCAACCAGCCTTTCAGCCATGGAAGTGGTCACTTTTTAAAAACTTGTTAGTTAGTTGTCAGCATTCTCCATAATACAGGTACTTTCTACAGTTAAGGAAAAATTAGCATCAAATACGGGTTTTGTTTATTTTAAGAAATCAAATCCTCCAGAAGTATAAACAAAACCTGTAAGTGTATGTATGTGTCCTCTGTGTGAATTCTTTTTTGCCTTCACAGAAACAGCTGTGTGACCAAAATATCACAGTTTTTTACGTTTCCTGATTTTACCTTATGTTAAAATATGCCAGCATTTCAAGTGAAAAAAGTGATACTCTCCTGAGTCTCAACTCTGTGCGTAACTATGCTGAGTTTGTTTGATGCACTAAAAGCTGCTTTTGCAGGACAGAAAATCTCCTGCAAAAAAGGAAAGCAACAGGAAGTTATTTGTAAAAACAAACTCAACAAAAAATTCCAGCATAAACAGTACACAGCTCATATATTAAATGATGTCCAACATTCTAAATTTTCGTCCTCTACCAAAATGCATTAGAAGTCAAGTTTTAAGGTTTTACTTCCCCCCTAGCATTCTATGTAATTTTTTTCATGCCAAGCATCTTTTCCTTTCTTCTGGTTTCCATTAGTTCACTTTGAACAATCCAGATCATTCTCTGAAGAAGCTAGTTCTTACTTGTGGGAATTAAGTTATACAGTATTGTTGCTTTGGTGTTTTGTTTTTGTTTCCATCTGAAATGCTGGAGTGCTGAGTACCACGTATGGTGTTTTTCAGAAAAACTGCCAAACTACACATACTTACTCCTTAAGAATATTTTGAGTCAAAACACTAGATATTTAGAGTTTTGACATTCTGAGTATTCAGTAGATGTTATGTTTGCTGTGAATTTAATTAGCTTTAATAGAGTGAGTCATGCAAATGGAGACTCCATCCATGTACCAGTTAAATGTTAGCATAAATGAAGGGTAATGGTAGTATTTTGTAATAAATACAGCTTAGATTTTAACGCTCTTTCCTCGCTTTCCTGTAGCATTTTCCACGTGCTGGTCCTGAACATAGCAATTGTGGGAGCTGGAGTAGCAATGGCAAGATTTTATCCGAATATAGGTGGTATCATAAGGTGGGTGTTGCTTGCACAATGAACGTGCCTGTTGTTTTGCTGCGTATTTGCCTCTTGATGTTGAAAAGGAACAGTATGAGTGCAGGTAGTTCTGTCTTTATATTTTGTGAGGCTTTTAAAGTTGTAAATAATGATTTAGAAGTATAAACAAACAGATCTTTTAAAGTTCTGACAAGCAGCTATCTGCAATTGTGTCTCCTTATCTGAGGTGATTGGAATGATCCCCCAAGTTTCATTACAGCTATGTGTGAGGATGTTGTAACTATAAAAATAAAATAATACAGTGTCAGTAGAAAAGTTGCCCAGTTATTGTGTGGCTTTGCTCCAGTTTTTGTTTTGTGTTAAGACCATCTGAAGCTGTTTTGAAAGTCCATAATAAAAATCCAAGAAAGCAAGTAACTTCAACGGGAAAAGTGACATGAAACTTGTACTTCTAAATGGTATCTTAAATTTACCCTGTTAATAAACACCTAGAATTTCTATAATTGAGAAAGATTAGAGGAAACAATCTAATGAGTTTTGTTTTCTACATTCGACACCACCATGTTTGTAATCATTGTCATTCATTCCAAGTTTGCATCTTTCCTACAGCAACCAGGAGAGGGAGGTGTTTAAAAATATAGAAATCTGCAATTATAAAACCAGAATGACAGGCTTGGGTCTGAAGAGAGCAGCAAATAACTTACTTTTGCTTAGTGACTGATCTGCAAGTTTTTTTCCATTTCCTTTTTTCTTTTACCACTCCTTTTAGTTAAAATTTTTGTATTCCAGTAATAGCGATGGTCTAGTTGTTAATACATATCTTGCAATACATTTCTCTGTTTGGAAACTGATCCTGCCCTCTGCTAATGTGTTCATACTGTGCATGATAACCAAACATTTTGAATTTCCAGCTGATAAATTGTCTATGTACAGTCTAACTTGGCTATTTGCTGGTTTTGTGATGCAGATGGTACTCTCTATTATGATGTTTCCTCTGTCTAAAAGGAATGTTCAAATATTTTAAGTAAAATATGTTGTTAGTTAATAATGTGCATTTGGCTGCAGTAGGTAGAAACTCACAGTACAGGAAAATAATAAGGTTTTGGTGAGCAAGGTTGTGGTTAGAAAAAAACCAGTTAAATGTTTCACTTGCTGTGGTTGATAATGTTACTAGGAGGGCATGTTGATCTCAGGTCTGGAGAACAGTTTGCTAGTTGCTCATTAGATAAAGTAGAAGTTGAATATTGATGAGCATTTCTATGCTTACATGCTTTAACGTGTGTCCTCAGATGACTGGAGTGCAATGAGATTTGCAATTCTGACAGCAAAGGATGGCTAACAAAGGATGCACTGTCCCGTCTATTTCTGTTGCCTGTTGACAAATTTCCACAAAGAAAGTAGAAATACAACATCTAAGATAGGGAGTTAGTCCCCAGAAGCATCTGGGGATGTGACTGAAACGTCAGAGGCATGTCAGAGAGCAGGTACAGGGGAGCAGGGTGCTGAGCAACACAGAGAGGGATAATTATATGCCAGTAAAAGAGGTGAAGGATATCAAGGAACAGAAAAAGATGTATAGAAACTGCTTGATGGTTTGAGGGGGGAAGACAGCAACAAGAAAGAAGAGTTAACACAAACCATTCTTTTTTTCTTTTCTTCTTTCCCTCTCCCCCCTCCTTTCCTCAGATACTCTGGAGCAACATGCGGTCTGGCCTTTGTATTCGTGTATCCATCCCTCATCTACGTGATCTCTCTGCATCGTGCTGGGCAGCTGACGTGGCCAGCATTGATCATTCACATCTTTATAATCCTCCTTGGACTGGCTAATCTGATTGCACAATTCCTATTGTGAAAGCCCCCTCTTCCCTGTGGCTGTCACAAGTGGTACTGTGACATTTGACAACAGCCTTGGGCAACACTGTCATGCATGAGAACAAACATTCCTCCATATGATGTTCTTGAGAAAAGCTGCACCTTTGAAACAAATTCAGAACACGTCTTTCAGGTTCTTGACAGGAAATCTGTCTTGTTCCTCTAAAACCACAATTTACTGAGAAGGGAAATGGTTCAGATTTCGCTGAGATAGTTCTGGTGTTGTTGAAAGTATATCAAGGATTAATGAAGCTCAAATATTTCCATTTTTTTTACGGGACACTTCTCAAAACACACAGCTTTCAGCCTCAGGCAGCAGAACTCCTCTGTCCTCCAAAGGAACTGTCCTTACCTTTATTAACAAACAGGCTTTCACAGTATTGTTCAGTAACTGTTTGAAATGCTCTTTTGTTTTGGTTATTTTGTTTGGAAAATTAGGAAATTACTGGGGGTTTTTTAGGTTAATTTATATTCATTTGGGTCAAAATGCACTCTTAATTTTGAATATGCTGTTAAATTGTTTTGGCAATAGGAAAATTCCAACTAAGAGAAACAATAAACTCATGTCTTAGTGTTTTATTCAGAACCAATATGTACTCAAGTTATTTGTGATCTTACAGTGAAAAAAGTCAGAAGGATAAAAAAATGAGAACAAGAGAATTAAAATTAGAATTCCAGGCTTGACCTCATTTCAACTCTGTTAGCTGGGCTATTGTGTGCTGTGAAGATGTCTTGTCAGGAGTTGCATGTGTTTTTTATGGATGCATGTTGGACACAATGTTCATCACAGGCTTGCTCCCTCCCTTCTAGGGTTTTGCTCTAGTTGTCTCTTGCTATGCAGTTCATTACTCACATTACTCTAGACATACTGAATGTGAGCAGAGGGACAAAGCTAGCACTCTTCAGAATTGTGGACTAAATAAAATAATTGAAGTTTTAGGTAATTCCTGACAGAAGCTAGGAGAATTTGGGAAAGGTTTTTTTGTGGGGGTTTTTTTTGTTTGTTTTTTCTTCTTGTTTACTAAGAGTGTGTACATGCATAAGCACACAGACACCTTCCTTCACATACCATCTGTGAGACCAAATCTTAGCCCAGAACGTGCAATAATTAAGTTCCCAGACACTAGTGCAATGTCATCTTTTGTGGCTGGAGAGAGAGTAAAAACTTCTCTTTGTACAGAATTTTAATGTATTAAAATAATCAACAAATGTAGAATAATCGAAAGAGGACTTTGAGTAATGCTAAATTCTCAAGTAGATAAAAGAGGAAAATGTTGAAGTGATGTAATATTTGTGAAGTAGGAGTTGAGTTGGGAAAGATAATAACATTGGAGGGTAAGAGTTTGTATTTTCATCAGAGGGACAATGAAAAGCATAACCTAGACTCTTACCATGCTTCTCTGGGAAATTATGTGAACTTTTATAGTAGTTATGTAAATGCATTTCTTTGAGCTGGACTTCTTAAACTGTGTAGAGGACGCTGAATTGCATAAATGTCCTGAAATCAATAGGTTTGGAATATTATCTATAGTGTGGAATAATTATTTCAGATTTCCTCTTCTTTTTCTTGAGTAACTCTTTGCGCTTTTACATCAGAATTGGAGAATATACCCATCATCTGTTCTGTATTAGAGAGAAATATTTGCCCCATCCTGGTCATTTTCCCTCTTCCCTTCCACTGCTTGGTTTCCTTATTCTCTAGGACATCCCTTTCCACCTTTTTCACTGCCTGACAGTGAGCATATCTTGCAGTGCTGACACCATTAGCACTGGCCAAGGCATGTGCTTTTTTAGGGACTGGTTCTGACCTCTCCCATAAAATACTTAAATGTCTGGGTAGTCATCACTGTATCTAAGTTGATGGCTGCATTTCTTCAATGTTCTCAGCAGTGTACTTCACCAATTAAACCTATAAAACAACAAACTTCCTCTTCTTTGCAACAAATTTTTAAAATTTACAGCTCCACAACAATAGTATGTTGCTAAACCCTCCACAGTTACTTGATACAGAAGAGAAGTACTTGAACACCAACAGGAAAGGACAAAAGATGCAGGTTTTTCAACCATCACTGGCTCATTCATATTAAGCTTTTGTGTTTATTTCTTATAGATTCAGTGATAATTTAGGTACAAACCCTGATGAGTGCAGGTACTTTACTTTGATTATGTCTTTCCATGTTCCATCTGGATGTTCCATTCCATGAGTTAAATCCTTGCCATTGAAGCAGATAGTAAAACACCTGTTGATTTCAGCAGCAATTACATTTTGTATTTCAGCAGAAATTCCCAAGTAAGACAAGAGTTCATGGTGAAGTATTAATTGCATCTTCTAACTGTTTGTCTCTTTTCCAGTTGTGTAGTGTACAATGAGTTGAGTTAATATTTAGAGGGAAATTATTCTGTACCTTCCTAAAAGAGTTTTAAAATGAGTTTTCAATTCTTGAGGCAGCAGGGAGAGAGGGGTCAGTAGAACTGCCACATTGGACTTCCTGAGGCCAGAGTTTGACCTTTTCAGGAGGCTGGTCAGTAGGGTCCTTTGGGAGACAGTCCTGGGGGGCAGAGATGTCCAGGAAGGCTGGACAATCCCCAAGAGAGAAATCCTCAAAGCTCAGGAGCAGGCTGTCCCAGTGTGCCGTAAGATGAGCCTGCATGGTAGAAGACTGGCCTGGCGGAAGAGGGAGCTTTGGGTGGAGCTCAGGAAAGTCTATGGCCTGTGGAAGAAGAGGCAGGTCACTCAGGATGACTGTAAGGGTTTTGCGAGACAATGCAGGGAGAAGATTAGAAAGACAAAAACCCAGCTAGAACTTAGTCTGGCCACTGCCATAAAAGACAATAAAAAATGTTTCTGTAAATACATTAACAGCAAAAGGAGGGTTAAGGAGGGTTTCCATCCTTTGCTGGATGCAGGGAGAAATGTAGTGACCGAGGATGACGCTGAGGTATTGAATGCCTTTTTTCTCTCGGTCTTTAATGGCAAGACCAGCTCACTGAGTGCTCAGCCCCTTGAACCCAGAAGGCAGGCAGCAGAATCAAGGCCCCATAATCCACGAGGAAACAGTAAATGAACTGCTGCACCAGTTAGATGTGCACAAGTCTACGGAGCCAGATGGGATCCACCCAACTGTTCTGAGGGAGCTGGTGAACGTGATCACCAAGCCACTTGCCATGATCTACCAGCAGTTCTGGCTAATGGGAGGTACCAATCAACTGGAGGTTAACCAATGTATCGCCCATCTGCAAGAAGGAGGACCCGGGGGAACTAC
>NW_010411064.1:0-30507 GCF_000710305.1 Buceros rhinoceros silvestris | reverse complement strand
GAGCGGTACTACACCCAGCCGCTCTGCAGCCCCTCCCGCAGCCAGCTTCTCACCGGCCGCTACCAGGTAGGGCGCGGGTCGAGGAGGACAGCCGGGGGATCTCGGTTCCGGAGTTGTGACCCCAGCGCGGCGGTGTCCGCGGAAGAGACCCCGGGGCGCACCCCTCTATCCCTTCCCGGCCCCTTCCCGCCTCCCTCCGCGGCGTGTCAGCAGGTCGCTGGTGGGGTGCTGCTCTCCCGCTTGTTCTAGCCACACTCTGCGTAGTTTGGCCTTCCTGTATCTCATGTAAAGATGCCCTCGGAAGAAGGCTGATGTATGAAAACCAATTGCGTTTATAAACAAACCTGCTTCACTTACTTCTGGCTTGCTAGCTCGGGAATAAACTGATCGTGAGTTTAGTGCAAGTTGTTCTGCTTCAGAAGAGGCGAGGTGCCCCCTTGTGCTTCAGTGGGATTGACAAGCGTGGCAGCATATCATGAAAAATAGCCCTGTCGTTGTCGTCTTCCCTTACGTGCTCCTGAACTGGACAGGCACACACAGTGAAGATGCACCCAGAATCAGATCAACACCACGGGTCCAGTTTATGTAGCATCTTTTCCAATGCAGCGTTTAAATGTATCCTAACCCATACGTTCTGGGTGTCTAACTGCTTGGTAGTCATAGTAATGATTTTTCCCATTTTTTTCAGTTGCACAGGTATAAGAATTGGACTTTAGCATACTGTTATACCTTCTCCTTCGCTTCCTGCAATTTTGGTAAAAGTGCTGGTGGGTGTATGTGCAAAGAATACAGCATGAACAGAAAGAAAAAGAACTCACAAAGGGTTAAGTGTGTTTCAGAAACTTCCCCTCTCTCAGAAAATCCTGCACATGCGTTTTGACCGTTCTGATTTGTCTAAGAAACTGTTTGGAGTGAAAATACTTGTTACCCTGTATTAGTAGATATTATCTCTTGTTGCAGGAAGGTTGTTCTGGGTAACACTTACTCTTCCCATGCAACTTTTGTTGTCCTCCTAGAAACTCCAAGAATCAATAGTAATAGAATAGGAATCAATAGTAATGAATAGGAAGATGTAATTGACTTTTGCTTTCCCAACTCTTTACATTCTTTTATTAAATAACCTAAAGCATTTCTTCATTGTGACTGTTGCAAGAATAGAGTTCATATTCTGAACACGCTTACCTAGAAAGAGGTGGTCGGGGCAATCTGGACATTGCTGTGTCTGATCTTAAAAGTGGACATTGGAAATGCTAATAGTTCAGTCCAGATTTAAGTTAATTGTATGCATCTGGCTTTAATCATCTCTGTGTTGACCGTGTTACAAATGAGTAAAATAATACTACAAAATAGAAGTAATTTTTTAAATAACATCAAGGAGACATTCTATGCAGGAAATAATTATGTAGCAGATACATAGGATTTTGTTTTGTTTACCTTTTAACAATTACTCAGAGATTTGAGAAAGTAACCTAAATCTGGTCCTGTCTGGAGCTGGAATTTTAATAGTCACCGTGCGATCCATTAAGAAAGACAAGCAAAGGTATTGGTTTATAAAAGCTAAGGTACTATTATTATTGTTGTTGTTGTTTTCCTCTCCTTTTTGTTGCTTTCTAAGAGACAGTGGAAAGAACTACAATGCTTTGCTAGCTTGTGTCTTTCGCTATATTGTGTAATATAGCATTTATAAACCCCCCCAAAATTTTCCAACTCCTGTTTCAAAGAGAATTAGTAACTAGTAGGCCTTTTGTAAGAATCTGCTTACACACTTCCCTAAGATCCGGGCTCATTTGGTTTAAAAGTCCATTCAAACTGTTTCTGAAGTGGTGCTTAAAAAATTAATCGTACGGCTTGCTACACTGAAGTGCTTAGTGGAATTGTGAAATCTGATGTCTTCTGCTCTAGGGGCTCTTGGAGGTTTTGTGCTTTGACAGAGAGAGATTAGTAGAAACATGTAGTAAATAAACAAGATATTTATACTTGTATGTGTATGTTTGCTAGCCTAGGTGTAGGATAGTGCCTTTTTTTTTGTTTGTTTTTTTGTCCTGGAGGAGTTAGGGAATTTGACAAAAGTCACCTTATAGTACACAGTAACTGAAGAGGTCCCTTGAACCAAGCGATGATACTTGGAGTATCATTGTCAGTCATGCTTTTGTAAAGAGACACAAAGTCCACCACTTGTTAAGATCAAAAACTTACGTGGAACTATCAAAGGCCAGATCTAGGCAGTGTTTGAAACTTGCATCATCTCCAGTATCCAAATGCTTCTTATAGTGCTTGCACTCATTTTTTAAAATTTAAATAAATATATAAATATATGGTGTCTGTTGAGAGGAGTAATGCAAAAATAGCTTTCTTACTTTGATCATTCATTCCTCTGGAGACTGTTCTCTGATACAGGCAGAGGTTTGGTAGATTCACCTACCATGCATCATTTTGCCTGTCTTTATCCCATTTAAACTCTCTCATTCCATGTTGAGGTGTTGTCTGTAGCCTTCAAACAAGCTGTAATGGCAGTTGTTAACTTAGATTTTCAGATGAAAACACAAAAGGCCTTGTTTTGCAATGTTGGGGTTTTTTGTTTTATTGCACTTGATTTATGCCTGGGAAGATTTTGTTAAACCCTGAGGTGCTATTTCCTTGTCTTTCTCCATACCGCCCCTGCCCTCCACTTGTGTCTTCCTCATCTTCCTTGGTGCTACACTGGTGAAAACTGGAGCCCCTAAAACTGATGCAAGCCTCTGGTGAAGCTGTGATTCTTATGAAGCAGCCTGTGGGAACACAATGCTGTGTTAAAACTAATCTCCCATCCTTCTTTTCTCTGCTAGATCCACACAGGTTTACAACACCAGATAATTTGGCCATGCCAGCCCAGCTGTGTGCCACTGGATGAGAAACTCCTCCCAGAGCTGCTTCAAGAAGCGGGATATGTTACTCACATGGTGGGGAAGTGGCATTTAGGGATGTACAAAAAAGAATGTCTTCCAACCCGCAGAGGATTTGATACTTACTTTGGTAATGGTTAGATTTAACATGAGCAATATATGCAGCGTTAAAAATGATGAGAAACTGGCCCGTTCTTCTAAGAACAGCAGATTTTCTATCAGTGTATGAGTAAATCAATACCGGGGCATGCCTGTGTCCGAAGTATAACTGCTTAAAATGCCTTAAATGCACGTACAAGCCTTACAGTATACTGAAGGAAATGCCGTAATTACCAAGTGGCTCCGAAGAAATTATTTATCTCTTACAATCTGCATTTAATGTGGTTAGGGGAGTTAAGATACAGCAATTGGTTTGTTTTTACAAGTGTCTTTAATCTGAACATTTTGTGTTAGATCAGTTGGTAGATGTGACTTGCTCTGCAAATAATCATAGAATCACGAAATCATGTAGGTTGGAAAAGACATTGAAGATCATTGTTCCTAATGTCACCAGCTTCAGTAGTACATGACACTTCTAAAAGCTGGTACCTTTAAGAGAAATAGATATCATACCACACTATGTTCATGCTTTGTCAATAGAGTAGCGTTGATTTTTCCAGAGCCTGCAGCAAGGAAGACAGCAGCAAGGTGTGAGAGCCTTTATAAAATAGTATCCAAAAAGTCTATTGCAGGAACTCACAAGTTACAAAGTCAAACCCTCAGCCAAAAAAAAAAAAAAAAAAAAAAAAAAAAAAAAAATACAATGCCAGCATTAGTTGTCCAAATGTGAGTGCATTACTTAAGAAAGCAACTTCTAGTTAGACACTGTTTATTCTTTCCCTTGCAGAGGCGCCTGTCCTGCTATAGACAGGATGTTTATTAGTTTTGCACAAGTGTCACAGGTGTTAGGTGAGTCAGGCTGTCTGCAATACATCTCATTCTGCACAGTACTGAATGCAATGTGATCCGTCTCCACTTGGTTGTTTTTAAGACAGTTTCATTGAATAGAGGATTTAGAAACTGTTCATTGTCTCCAAAATAACTTTGGAAGCTGTTGATAGTACTGCAGCTGAGAAAGTAAGATGCAGCGAAACTTCAGCAGAAGCCTGTGTTCCTGTTGTCTAACCTTAGGTACTTAAATGAAGAGCCTGGCTGTGCTTCGTGCCCTTTATAGACAATGCTGATCCAAACTTGAGGTGGGGAGAACTGTTCCCTTAGATTGTTTATCTTTCTTGACTCTTCAGGGAGCTTGGGCCTGTGGTTTCACAGCTGAATCAAGCTAATAGATACGGGTCATAATACAGCGGCTTACTGCTTAAACATGTATGCCTCCTAACACCTTGTCGCATGAGCTTGGGATCTTTTTGATGGCATAGATGTAGGTAGGCTGGTGTTCCTTGTGAAATCTCAACCTGGAACTGAGCAGGCTTTTAATGCAGGAGCCTTAATACAGGCTGCCTCTGGGTATAGTCATTCGGTGCCCAGAGTGGTTTTATTTTTCAGAGAATGTAGCCGTTTAATATCCTATAATGATAATGAAATTCCAGTAGGCATTGATTGCAATTAGAGTCATTTGATTCTTTGGCACACTTGACACAGTGTCTCATCCAGTGGGCACTCAGAATAGAAAAATGCAGCTTGAGGCTCTGAGTACATTGACATAGGCAGTCTGCCCACTTCTTCTTCTCTTCTTTGAGAAATCAGTCTTTATGCTTTTTTCCTCCTAAAAATGTGTTTTAAGTTTATATTTTATTTAAACCAGAATGTCATTCTATACATACTTTTCTGCGTAAGTAACTGTAGTTGGAGCTGCTGAATAAAAATTGCAGTGAAGTTCCTTCACTTTGGAATTTTGTCCCTCAGTTTTAGTTTGATTTTGAAGAATGTAAGATATTTTCCAGGTTTTTCTGCTTTTGCAGGGTATTGGGGATAAATCTGAAATCTAATTTCAGAAGTAAAAATTGCTGAGGTTCGCATGATTTTGAAGAATTTTGCCTCTGATAGATAAAGAGCAAAATCATTCCATGCTTACGAGGATAGCTTGTGATAGGAGCAAGTCTATATCTGTGGAATTTTTGCATAGTTACTTTTGGGTATCTTTGATAGTGTCTTTTTTTCACCAGTTGGTGTCAGCAGTGGATCAGAAATAGCTTTACAGCTGACAAAAAATTGCTTCGTACTTGGACATTTTTGAATAAATAAATAAAAAAATTCGAATCTTTCTAGTAGAGAGATAGAAGTCTTTAATGAAAATGCAAATATACTAAATCATTCCAGCTAAAAATAAGAGTAGTACACAGGTAGGTCACTGCCTTTGCTATCAGTGCATTATTTTAATGCTAATGTTTTTGGTATCAAGTTATAACTGTAAAGTCATTGAACAATGAACAGCTTTCAAAATGTTTTGTGTGTTTTGAAATTACTGTTTGCCTTAGCAATAAAAAGTCTATGAAGTATTTAAATGTTGATCTACTTAGACCTGTCAGGGGACATGACTGGTCAGATGACCGTCAGGTGGTCAAATGCTGAATGAGTGGTTCAGCTCAAGATCACTACATGTTGACATTTGTTTTTGAAGTCCTCTTCCCCCTGTTGTATCTGTTTATGTGTTATGATGTTGACCTTCTTATTTGACATCTTTTCCCCTGTTTTAGGCTATCTTCTGGGGAGTGAGGATTACTATTCTCATGAACGCTGCGTCCTCATCAAAGCAAAGAACGTAACGCGCTGTGCTCTGGATTTTCGAGATGGAGAAGAAGTTGCAACTGGGTTTAAAAACATGTACTCCACTAATTTATTCACAGAGAGAGCTATAGATCTTATAGCCAATCACAAAACCGAGAAGGTACGGTGAGCAGCTGTTCCTTTGATAACTTCAACACTAAAAAATGTTAATGAAGTATTAATGGAGAGCCTGCGCTTGAGCTGTAATTCAGGGCTATTCAGCAGGTTGCATAGAGCCAGTTGTGAGAAGCAGCAGTGATAAAAAGTTACCTTGTCTGCTGTCAAAATCAGCTTTGGCTACACAGCCCTATCCTGCTACCCTTCTCCATTTCTTTTTTAACAATACAAGTAATGAATTTATTGAAATTACTTAGCATGTAGTTTGCTCTTCTGAAAAGAGAATGGAAAGTGTAATGGGTGAAGTTTCATAGAAAGAAACTATTAACAACCACGCTATGAAGAAATGATACAGCTTGCAAAAGTCTTTTTTCAAAGCTTTGTTAGTTTATGTTCAGGGATTGGAAGAGAGAAGTGTAGAAGAAATCAAAACACAGTGCCTGCAGCTCTTGATGAATCAGGGCTGCTCTTGCTGGGTATCTTTTCCATTTAGTATTTTATGTTCAACTAATTACCATTCTATCCCTTCCACCCCAGCCCCTCTTTCTCTACCTCGCTTTTCAGTCTGTCCATGAACCTCTTGAGGTCCCTGAAGAATACTTGAAACCATATTCTTCCATTAAAGATGCAAAGAGGCGCCAATATGCAGGGATGGTAACTCTTATGGATGAAGCTGTAGGAAATCTTACTGATGCTCTGAAAAGATACGGTCTTTGGAACAACACAGTTCTTGTTTTCTCTACTGGTAAGTTCATTTAAATATTCTTTCAGTAATAACTTTGATACAGTGTCTAACAAGCTGAATGCAGAGACATCTGGCCCCTCTGTTAGTCCTCCATATATTTTCTAACTGCAGAAGAGTGATGAAAGTGGAACAGGACTTTATGCCAGAAGGAGCAATTTCTCTCCCCCCTCTTATGGCTTTCTTAAGCACGACAAAAACAACTCTGAAGAAGTGTCTGTGCAAGTGGAGATACTCCTACTGGAGTAAAAACAGCATTGTGAAAACTGAGGAGCATGGTAAAGTAGGGGGCATCTTACTTGCCGCTGCGGTTACTGACTATGTGTCAGATCTGAATCCTTACTGAGAGTGATCTATGAAGTTGATTTGTCCTGAACTATAGGTAGCTGTCTGATCAGTCTATAAATTGCCACGTGTTGCATGAAGCTTGATCAGTCAGCCAATGAGCAGTTTGGAGCCAAAACTCTCCTTCAAGTTCATGTAACATGTAATTTTTGCCTGGCTTGAAAATATTTCACTGGCACCTTAGTCCTGGGAAGCAAAAGTCTGTTAGTAAAAAAGCTCAATATGTGATGCTACAGTCTAGGCTGGCAAATTACAGGCTAAGTTTTTTTGTGTACTAGCATAGGATCTGGTTTCTAGATTATTAGGGTAATGCAAATAACACATTACAGAGCACTCTCCTTTGTTTCCAAATTAGGAATGAAACAGAACCTTTTTGAAATACAGCTGCTTGGCTGGGTTTCAGGAACATAGTTGTTCTTGTTTGGTTGGGAGTGGGAAGCAGCCTCTCCATGCTTACAGTTGCTCTTTTGCCCAGGCTTTACATACTAGGCTGTCAAAATGGCAAATTCATTTTCTCTGAACGCTTCAAAAAAACCCCAAAACACAACAACAATGAAAACTGCAAACCCCAAGGTCTGATGAAAATGCAGTGATGTGTTTCGAGTTTAGCAGCTGCTTCCTGTAGTACTTAGAATCCTGGTATTTTGAGTCCAATCCTGTTTGCCTTATAGTGTTACATTTGGCTCTAACAGGATTCGATAACTCTTCTATGCCTGTTTCTGTTTGTGATGTTTTCATATTTAGAACTGAAAGTAAGCAAAGCCATATGGAAAATGATACCCGTATTTATTCCATATGGAAAAATCCAGTCTTTGCTGATGGGGTCCCAGTAGAGTTATTTCAGTTATTATCTCTGTTCAGTACACTGTGGAATAAAACTAAAGACATCTGAATTGGAATTACAGGGTATGACTGAATACAAAGACAGATTTGTTTGTTTGTTTGCTTATAAAACATTTTTTCCGAAACAATGACAGTATACCCTACTTTTAACAGTAGTTATCTTGTAGTCAATTACAGATACATTTCAATAAGAGTCAGTCAGGAAATCCAGTGTCTGCCGTATCTCAAGGGACGTATCTTGAGTTAACTGACATTTTAAACTGCTGGTAGTGGCATTTAATATGATTGAATTGCAGAGGAACTGGGCCTTGATCAAGCAGGAAGCTGTGCCCCCTCTTCCTGCCCCAAGTGCTCTCTGGAAGTGGGATGCCCTTCTCTTGCTTGGTATGGCAAGAGAGACACATTCTCCTCTACTATCAGGAATTATTTCCAAGAAAGTTCTTCCCGTGTAGTGAGCTAAAGACTCAATTTGACAATTTAAATTAAGATTGCAAGGGACAATCTAGGGAAGGACGAAGCGTACCCCTAATTTTAATGAGCGGTATCTACGTGTCTCCTCAGCATGGTAATTTCGACCCCGAATCGTAAAAGCGCTTTCTATTTTGTTACGAACCTGTGTGATTGGATAGCTGTAGTGTTGGAAATCTGCAGAGGAAAAGGAAGTGAAGACCCTACTTTTAAGGTAGATTTTACTAGATTCATTACTGTTCCCTGTTTAGTTCGGCCAAAATTCACTCTTGGATGTTCGCATCACTCACTGCTTCAAAATTCTGCGCTGGCCCCCTGCCCCCTCCCCTTCCCAAAATAATGTTCAAGCGATCATTTACGTTGGAACAAACATACAGTCTTCCGTTTGATTCCTTCACAGTGAAGTGTTGACCCCAAAATTAGAGATCTCTTTTTAACGGGTGCTCTTTTTAATGGCACGATGTTATCTTTACTCTCATGGTATTCTTTTTATTAAACTCTTTCTTGTTTCTTCCTGTTTGTATATGTTATGGCTCAACTGGGATTGCCTTGAAAACATGCCAGTTGGCAAGTGGGAACACTGCACATTTTAAAAGGGCCTTCTAAAATGTAAGAACTCCAGTTCCTCTTTAAGGCAGCCTCATGGAGACACCAGGCCAAACCTGAAGTAACCTGGTAATTAACAAAGTCTGACATTCCGTCAGTATATCGTGTAGATCAACATCTCTGCTGTCTTTTTGAACAGATACACAAGCTATTTCTATAGGTAAATAAGAAAAATAAAAAGTGGAGCTAGAGGAGCTAGTATGTGGTGTTATATTTGTGTATCAAGTAGTAGCTTGAAACACATCTTGACTGGTGTGATAAGAAATAGAATTTGCTTTTATGGAGCACCTTTTATACTGCAGGTACAAGTAAGTTACACTAGTGAGATCAGTAGTGAAAATGAAGTCATTGCCTGTTCAAACAAAATGGATAAAAATGGATGCAGCTTTGGCTTGGATACCCATAACCTTTTATCCACTTGAAATCAAAAAGAATGAGACATAGGATTTATTTTTCTTTGTAGACTAACTACATGCTTTCCTGAAGAGGGCCTTGGTTTGGAATAAATAAAGGTCTTAAAAAGGCATTCAAGTGGTACAAATTTACCTCAGCACTATTAACACTGGCTTAGAGTCCAAATTTTTCTTCAAATATAGACCTGTGGTTTCAGGTAAGAAGTGGGTGTTTGCTGTAAATACCATGCTTTTAGAGCTTCTGCAACGTATTACAAGTAATTTTAGTGGAAACTTGCCGTGAGAACAAAGGAATCCAAGCTCTAATTTAAGTTCTGTACTGAAGCTACTATTCTTTGCTTTATGTAACTTTCATCTCTTTAATATACTGAATAATTTTTGAGCTAAACTCCTTCCTGCTCTTTCCTGCAATATATGTGTTAGTTCTTAACTGTGAATTAGCACTGTAGTGTCTGGTAGTTGCCAGAAGAGGGCTTTGGTTAGAAGCTTTGGTTTACGTTGCTAAAAGGAAACCATATAAATCCTTTCTATAACGGAGAATGTGACAGTGATGAGTGTTTTCACTCCAAAAGGGGAGTCATTTTATCATTTTAGAATTATGGTTAATAAGAGCACAAATTGTTTGGGATAAGTTACTGATGCTTATACAGTCTCTCTCTCAAAACTGTAGATTTTTTTACCCCCAATATTTCACGTTACTCTAGCAAAGACTTTTTCTCAGTCTCTTTTTCTCCTTCTGCCTTTTTTTTTTTCCATTCCAGCCAACATATTGTGGGTTTTGTCTAATAAAATGTCAGGGGTTTTTTTGGTTGGTTGTTTTTTTTTTTTTTTTTTGCTCATTTCCACCTCTTGCTTTTGTAGAAATCAGGAATCTGACTTTCACTGGTTCCTTAAGGGCAGTTTTTTATCTTCTCCCTGATATCTTTGTTCCTGAATGTACTTCAGCTCATTCTTTTTTTTGCTGGTGAAGGACTTCAGGGAGACTTTTAATTCCAGATTGTCCAAGGACTGATTGGTTAGAGCAGTTATTCTGTGGCTATGGTGTCAGAGGTGCTAATTTTGAAAGGTTTGTTATACAAATTTTTTTTAGTAAACCTGCTCAATTACAGATCTCAAGACTTGCTTTAATCGGTCTTGCAGGAGTTTCTGAGAGATTTGGTGATTTGACAGCAAGGAATATGCCTGGGCATCTACTGCCTGAGCATCTGCCGCTTCTTAAGAGGAAATAAACACAGGTGCCTTAGCTGCAGACACCTTCAATCCAGCTAATTGTTTGAGTCCATATATTTCCAAGTGTTAATTTTCTATTTCATGGTTATTTAAGCTTATTATTATGCAGAGAAAGGTTGAGGCTGATCACTGTACTTGTGCTGGTCAGAATTTTTGCATGTCAGTGACAAGCAGTTAAAGGTGCATGTGGTTGGTGTTTTATACACCAGTGTTGGCTTTTACTCTCTTTTTAGACTTTTTCCACATTAACGTTTAGGAGGTAGGAACATTTTTTTAAAAATAAAATATCTTCTCTGCCAGGTAATGAGATCTAGACTGATTTGTAAGAATATATTAACAAAGGCAGAAATGTTATTTTATAATGGAAATTAATTTCAAAAAGAAAACTGAGAAGATAGTAAATATATTAATTATTCCTCCCCCCCACCAATTTTAAAATCCTATGGTGAAAACCCAAAATGTTTTGTAGGAAATATTTATCTTCCCTTCATTCTAGCATTAACCTCTCCCCATCCACCTTGTCTTTATCATGCAAAACCTGAGTTCCTGAACAGAGTGTAACCATGTGCCAGAGCCAGTCTTTTCTTTTTTTTCCTCTGTGTTTAAAAATTCCAGCATAAGTGGAATCTTGGATTTTTCTTCCGGTTTTTAGCAAATGTCAGTGCTTAAAGTGGAGTTCACTTGTAAATGAAACTGAGGAGTGAATTTTGCCTGGAGTCACGAGCTGGCCAGTTTTTGCGTTGGCTTAAGCGTGCCAGTAGTTATCCTAACAAATATTTTCTCATACAGATGAATGCTGAAAACAACTCACTTTACATGTTCAGTAATTTCCCACAGCTCTCAAAAAGTTGTCTTAAACTATGATTGATATTGCTCTCCATAGCAGTGTTTAAGAAGCTGTTATTCTTCTGCACCCAAATCAACTGTCAGGTTTAGTGCTCTGTCGCTAGGACAAGTCCAAATTTTTCTCAACTATGTCTTCTTTTAACTTGCTTGATATAGGAGTGGGTTTTCAGGTTATTCTCATTGTTTTTAGGCTAAAATTTCCTTCTGTGCTTCTCCTGTGTTTAGTGATGGTAAGTGCTAGCGTAGACTTGACACAGCAGGGTCTGTAACTACTGAATCTGCTTATTGTGAAATCAGTCACCTGAAATTCTCTGCACTAGGATTCCTCCTATCATGAAAACTGTACTGGGAGGAAAAAAAAAGTAGGGGAAAAAAAGGATTAAACAGGACATTGTTCATGCACCTTTTGAAGGGCTAAATTTGTAACTAATGGAATCTTGTGTTCATCAAATGCATTTTTTTTCCCATAAGATCAATTCCTCCCCACTCCCCTGCCCCCCCTAGAAAAGTCAGGCAAATAAAGAGACAATTCTGGTGAGTTGCAAAAAACCCAGAGATTGATTTATCTGAGTGCAACTCAGTAAAAGTAGCTCTGTAAATGCTCAGTAAAGTTGTTCAGCAAATGGTGCTCTGATTCAGGAGAGGTATTATGTTCCCTTGATGGAAAATTAAAGCCTTATGGGTGTATTTAAAGCACAAGAATTACATTAGCAGAATTTTATAGTAGAAGGTGTAGTTTTCTGTTGCCCATCTAACAGAAAGCCTTTCAGAAGTTCTTCCATCACAAACACACAAGAAAAATCTTTATTAAGCACTGAAAATAGAATGTGTCAGCACTCTGAAGACACGTTTTTGAGTGATTTTTCTGCTGCTTATCTTGAACCTTCAGGGTTACTCTTTCCTGTGAGACTATACAGAATCAGACTGACTTATACAACAGGCGTTTTTTTCATGAGCTAATCTTAACCAAATGATTTTGATTCATTTCATTGGAAATAAATGTTTTATGTTACTCATCAGAGAGTTACCCATCAGCTTGCATTTCTATCACACTTGCAGCATGATTGAAAAATGCAGCAGCAAATGGATCTTTCAGATGCCGTATGGGGAAGCAGGGAAGAATCTGAGTTCAAATTAGGGGCAAAGTTATATTCTAATTCATGCTGTGAGTCTCTTGTCCTCAGTGTAGATCTCCACTGTGTATCCTGTAATTTTTTTTTTCTAAATGGAATCTCTGTGGGAGTTACACATTTGAAACATGTACAGAATAAGTGTTATTTATGTTGTGAAGATAGAGAGGAGAAATTTTCCCCAATTGTGATCCTTTGCCACTAATATTGACAGCACTCGATTTAAGCCATGAGCTTAAATCACACAAAGGAGGGGCTCTGAAGTCCTGTTCTGTGACCTAGACTTTCAGCAAGAATGTTGGAGGTCAAAAGCAAGATGCATTTACAGAGCCGTGTATTGAAGCTGTCTGATGCTTGCTTGTGTTGTGTCTGGCACTACTAAGTGCTGTTTAATTGTCTTTCATATATATGAAATTCAGAAATACAGAAAATTTAAAAAGTTTTTTATTGGAAAAAGCAACAGCTAACTGCCTGCCTTATTGATATTGGCAGCTGACTGTACTGTTATATCCAAACATCTGTGTACAAGAATTATGCATGTGGACTTGTCTCTGGCTTATATCCATCTCTTCATTTTTTAAATAAGTACGTATTAAATGGTACATAGTGGTATCATGTCTGCTAAATAACCATGGGGTTTTTAAAGTATTATATCAGTGTTGCTTTCTTTGCCTTTTATTACTATGAACTATCGACTGCCTCTGTAATTTCAATAGTATTTAAAACAAAATCATACAAAGCCCAGTTTTGCATTATGGAAAAGAGATGTTAGCACTTCCTGTAGACAAAACTGCTGGGGTTTGGCTTTTCTGTAGTGTCCCCATCAGAAACGGACAACAACAAGAAAGATTAGGAATATGGGCTTCATCCCATCTTCTATCTTTTGTTTATCTTTGTCCAAGGTTGTTTGCTGGTTGCATGTTACTCCTTTTATTTATTCTTAGCTGCAAACTTCGGAAATCTGCTTTGTGGAATACCATAGGTAGTGTGAGTCACTTCATTGCCGTGCTCTGTTTTCTAAACTGACATTGTTAAATTGGCTTCTTAAGTTTTGCAAGTTACACATGAAATAATTTCACAGTTAGCTTTCAATATGCTTCCCACGTCTCCTTCAGTTGGATGGACCCTCACACTGACCTCCATATGGTTCTGATTGAGTACAAAGCATGTTTGCTCCCGAAGCCCCAGCCTTTCAAAGGATCACGAGATATGTAACATGTAACAAATGTTTACAAACTGTGGATGAATTAGATATGCCATCTTATTTCTGCTGTTTTTTCTATACTTGTTGCACTTACTGTTGAGTTTTTGTGGATTAAGGGAACATATGTGGTCACTAATATTCAAGGTTGAATTGCATTTAAGTTTTAAAATTCAGTATTACAATATTGGAGAGAAAAACCAAAAACCTCAGTATTGGAAAACAAAGCCAGAATTACACGAAAGGAAGAAAGAAGTAACATCTTCTGTCATTCAGCTTAGTGGTTCATACTGTTTTGAGCGAGACAAAGGTGGCTGAAAATCTGTCCTCAGTCCATCATTGCCTGTAATTTGTCCTCTGTTGAGGGAGTTGTGCTGCCTGGCTGGTGGTGGCACATTGGTAGGATCACTTTAGATGCTGTGAGATTCAGGATTAGGTGTGTGTTTCTGTTGTTGCTCTTTATAGTTAATACAATCTCCTAATGCAACAACACAACAAGAAAAGCGGAAAAAAGTCTCAAAATTGTTTGAGTTTGTATTTAAGCTTTCATCTTTCTGACCTGAGGTGTCACACACTGGAAATGTATCAGAGACTTGAGGAGAGGGAAGGAATTTGCTCTTTCTTTATTTTACCAGGACCTGGTGAATATGGGTTTCTGTCCATTTCCCTGATTACCTGTCTTAGTTATCCAAATAGTGAAATATCTTCCACTTTCTCGGAGATACTGTCTTCTGATGTAACACTGCAGGTGGTTGCAAAAAAGCTTAGAAAAGCTTTCTCTGTTTTCCCTCACAACTCTTCCTTATGTGACTTTCAGTAATTCTTCCTTGGCCTGTATGCTGCTTTAGAATATTGACATTACTTTACATATATATTGAGTACTATTAAATTACCAAATATTATTAAAGTTATTAAGTAATAAGATACAGCTAAATGTATGCCATCTACTGATCAACTAGGTTTTTAAGCAACATTAACAAAGGAGTTAGCTACAGCATCTCTTTTGTATATTGCCATTATTCTTTTAGAACCTGAATTTGTTCTATAGCCAACTTTTAAAGTCTGAGTATGCAAGAAAAAGAGAAATAATGCTTTTAGTATCACTAGGAATCACTCAGCGGACTGGACATATACTAAATCTGTCATGTAAGTCAATAAAGTCTTTTAATATCCGCTGTTATGTTTTTCTAGAACAGCTTGATTTTATAGAATTATAAAATTATTTGGGTTAGAAGGGACATATAAGGGTCATGTAGTCCAGACCCCTGCAAGGACCTGCAGGGACATTGTCAAGTAGATTAACTTGCTCAGAGCCCTGTGCAACCTGACCTGGACCACTTCCATGGATGGGGCATCTGCCACCAATTTGGGCAACCTGTTCCAATGCCTGATCACCCTCATCATAAAAAAAGATTCTTCCGTATATGTAGTCTAAATCTATGCTCTCATAGTTTAAAACCATCACCCCTTGTGCTATTGCTACATGCCCTAGTAAAAATTCCGTCTTCGTCTAAGGCCCCTTTAAGTATAAAAAGGTCTCCCTGGAGCCTCCAGAATATACAACTCTCTCAGCCTGTCTTCATAGCAGAGGGGTTGCAGCCCTCAGATCATTTTTGTGGCCCTCCTCTGGAACTGGCCCAACAGAACCATGTCTTTCTTGTACTGAGGACTCCAGAGCTGGATACAGAGCAGAGTCGAGCAGCAGGATCTCCCTCAATCTGCTGGCCGCGAGTCTGTTGAGGCATCCCAGTATCTGGTTGGTCTTCTGGGCCACAAGTGCACATTGCCAGCTCATGTCCAGCTTTTCATCTACTAGTATCCACAAGTCCTTCTGTTGGGGGGCTACTCTCAATCACATCATCCACCAGCTTGTATTGATGCTGAGAATTCACCTGACCCGGGTGGCTAACCTTGCACTTGGTCTTGTTGAACCTCATGAGGTTCACAAGGGCCCACTTCTCCAGCTTGTCCAGGCCCCTCTGGATGGCTATCTCGTCCCTGTGGCATGTGAACTGCACCTCTCAGCATGGTGTCATCTGCAGACTTGCTGAGGATACACTCAATCCCACTGTCTGTGCCACTGAGGATGATACTAAACAGCACAGGTCCCAGTATGGACCCTTGAAGGGGACACCACTTGTCACTGATCTCCATCTGGACATTGAGACGTTGACTACTACTCTTGGGACACAACCATTCAACCAATTCATTATCCACCAAACAATCCACCAATCGAATCCCTGTCTCGCCAATTTAGAGAGAAGGATCTTGTGGGACACCATGTCAAAGGCTTTACAGAAATCCAGGTAGATGACATCTGTAGCTCTTCCACTGTCCACCGATGCAGTCATTTCATCACAGAGGCCACTAGGTTGGTCAGGTAGGACTTACCCTTGGTGAAGCCATGCTGGTAGTCTCCAGTCACCTCCCTGTCCCCTCTGTGCCTTATCCGAGCTTCCAGGAGGACCTCTTCTGTGATCTTCCCAGGCACAGTGTGAGACTGACAGGTAGTTCCTGGGGTCCTCCTTTCTACCCTTTTTAAAAATGGGTGCAATGTTTTTCCCTTTTTCCAGTCACCAGGGACATCACCTGGCAGCCAGGACTTCTCAAGTATCATGGAGAGTGGCTTGGCAGCTACGTCATCCAGTTCACTCAGGACTCTGGGATGCATCTCATCAGGTCCTATAGACATGTGTGCTCAGGTTCCTCAGGTGGTCTTGAATTGATCTTTGCTTAAGAGTGAGAGGGACTTTGTTCCCCCAGTCCCCGTCTTGCAGTACACCCACTTGAGTGTGGTAAGAGAGGTTGTCAGTGAAGAGTGAGGCAAAAAATGTTGGGTACCTCACCCTTCTCCTTTTCTGTTCTTACTAGCTTGTCAGTCATGTTCATCAGTGGGCTTATGCTTTCTCTGACCTTCCTTTTCTGGCTGATGTACCTGTAGAAGCCCTTCGTGCTGTTCTTTGCATCGCTTGCCAAGTTCAGCTCCAGCCATACCTTGGCCTTGCTGACCCCATCCCTACACAACTGGGCTGAGTCCCCATGCTCTCCCCAGAACACCTGTCCCTGCTTCCACTGCCTGTGCAGTTCCTTCTGCCCTTTAGTTTGGCCACTCAGCCATGCTGGTCTCTTCCCTTCCGTGCCTGATTTCTCACAGCTGGGGATCAAGAGCTCTTGCTCTCTATGGAAGGTGTCTGTAAAGATCTACCAGCTCTGTTCTGCTCCATTGTCCCTGAAGACTGTTTCCCAGGGGGTCCTTTTGACTAACTCCTTGAAGAGCTGGAATTTTGCTGTCCTAAAATTCATGGTCTGACTTTAGTCCTCGCCTGACCCATATCCCTCCGAACTGCAAACTCCACCAGTGCATTATATTCTAGAATATCACACAAAATTAGGAAAATGGAAATACTTAGCTTTTCGTATTTGTATTTCAGTATTTCTTTAATGATTGCTTAATAGAACAAATGTAAATAAACTGAAGTTTGAAATTTTGTATCTCCTTTGTAACTGATTAATGTTGTTTCAAAAAGCACAGAACTGTCTCACACAAAACTTTCATATTTATTTAAATAAAAATGTTGCATCTCCATGAGACTGACTTAGTCAATCATGGACAGCCCTTGCTTCTATGAATCAATATAGAAACTTAGGGAAAATCTATCATTGATTCACTTGGGAAAGAAATAATATTTCTTGGTCTGGATTAAGAAGCTGCAGGTGTTACAAGATGGCCTTAGTGAAATAAGTAGTATCTGAAAAAGATTTGTTGAATCCCTGCTGAGATGTTCTGAGTCTGTTTTCATTCTCTGCTTTTTCATTTTTTTCATACCTGTATGTTCATTTAAGCTATAGTTTGGTTAGTACATCTGTTTCATATATTTATGAATATTCCAGAATTAAAGTGTGCTCCAAATAAACGTGAGCGACAGCTAAACACCACGGAAGAAACTGAGAACTTCCAAATAAAAGCTCTGCACAACTGTCCTTCATATCTTTTTCTCTCTCTCATTATTCCGTGCTATTGTTACGCATAGAATATAATAGATCTGTATTTGTGGACCATTTCACTTTAGCATGCGTTAAAGGAGTAAGATTTTCCCTCTCTGCCTTAATTCATGGGAGAGTAAACGCAGTGGAATTTACCTGGAGTGTCAGAATATAGATATGCTGAATGCCAAGGAAGCCATGCATTTTACTGATTTTTTGAGTTAAAAACCCCCCAAGAAACACTAAAATCCATAAATGTGTGTTAGTTATTCCAAATTACAATTGAGTTGTAGTCGTATTGTATCAGTTAAAAATTGATTGACTCTAGAAGTGGAAGGATATTTTTGTATCATAGTGCTCTTGCCCATAGATTTTCTGATCATCTGTTTATCTAAGATTTAGAATGGTTTTCAGTTTAGATGGGCCTCATGGCCTGTGCATGCAGGAAAGAAGGGTTTTTTTCTTCATGAAACAGGGTTTGGACTATAATGGAAGGTTTTAATATTGGGAAAAAATATGTAAAATAGCTAAGGCTGCAAGATGGGAAGCGTGCATCTTCAGATCTAGCAACGCTGAGCAGGGTGGTTTTGAACGTAACTGTGTACATTAGTCATGAAGGTTATGACTTGGCCGTGGGTGAATGTATCGGATGTCTGAAGTGAAACTGGCTTGGAGAGCTCATACTGCAGTGTCCATTGCAGGCTTTTTAGCTCTTTGTACTAATGCTGGAACTAATAAGCTCATTTTCTCTCCTTTCCTGAGGAACTTTGTATTTTTGATTCCTTACAGCTCAGTTTTACTCTTTCCTCTGCTGCCTCTGTATGTATCTACTAATTGCCTTTATGCCCTTTTCAAATCCCTGTGCCTCTGCATACCTTCATGTGCCTTCTATGACTGGAATATCTGTTTTTTTACTATACAGCATCTATCTTTACATTTCTCTTTAAGCAGGAAGAAAAACCCTCACTTTTTATCTGAACCTTGACCACTGCTGCTGTGTGGAATGCTACCTCTGCCTGATCTTAGGTTTGACCTCTAACTGCATTTTCTCAAGTTAAAATATAGCCAGAGCTTTGTGTGCATTGAAATGATCTGACCCTGAATTCTGTATTAGGACCTAAGAGTCACCTGAACTTGGTTGGGAAGAACCAGAAATCTGCAGCAGTAGTTTTAACTGTATTTTAGAGTAAGTGGCTTTAATCAGCTATATACAGGAACAAATAATACAGCAACTGTAGCGCATGTCTTTGATTATTAACTTCTTGTTTTTTATACGATCTACATGTTCAGGCTATGCCAAAGATTATTGCTGATCATTGTGGAGAACTGCATGTATTGGAGCACTGCCCCACTTCCGGTATCTTGCAAGAATATATTTTATCAAATTAACAATGAAATAGTTAGAATGTGTTCCTGTCTGATATGCAAAATTTAATGACATTTGTAACATCATTACAAGTCTCCTTCCTGTTTGCACTGCAGCGTTTTAGCACATTTTGCAATCAAATATGCATTTGTAACAAGTGGATCTTAAGAATTACATCCAATGCATGCTTTTCTGTAAGTACAGATTTTTTCAGTAGTATTGTTCTACTACAGTTCTCGCAGGTGTGGGGAAAAATAAAAGTTATTTCCATTATGTTTCTCATGAAAGCTGTAAATAGTTGCGGTTGTGGCTGCAGATGATAAGATTTCATATCTGCCTTTTGAATATGTCACACATTATGCTGCCATGAAGCTGTGTTCCAGTGATTTCAATGGATTGAAAAAGCAAAGCCTTTGTTTGAAACAGTTTAATAATTATATTTTACTCACCACAAATTGTTCACATTGACTATGAGACATAAACTCCTGCTGGACAACAGTTACAGTTCATTAGAAAGTCAAAGGCAGCAGAAAGAATGAGAAAAAAAAAAAAGGGAAAAATGCACGCCCCAGGAGGAGAATAGTTGTGTAGAGGGTGATGCTGATGAGTGGGACTAAGATTAGGGGCTTTTTCTGCTCACAGGTGCCTCCCTTCATAGGCAATTGCCCCTGAGGTCTCTCAGCTGCACTCGGAAACTGCGTGTGGCTTCATGTTGTTCTCTCTAAGTGACCTTGTGCTTTAACATTTTTTATAGTGGCAGTAGTTTTAGTTTATTAATCCAGATAATTTTGATGGAACTGTGTTAGGAGTAAGCACACATGCAATTATACCAGCCTTTTTTAGGGACTGTTGACATCTTGTGTGATCTGAGAGCTTTTAATTAGTTTAACTCTTTCAATTAGTTTAGTCACAGCCAAAAGAGCACATCTTGCTGCAGCCTAAGGCAAATGAGGAGAGCGTCTTTGGGAAAACGTGGACCTGAAGACCTTGCCTGATTTAATGGGTCACTTATTCTGTAATCCTGAGAGAGACTTGAAGTTGAATTTTTGAAGAATTAGTAACTCCTTTGCTAAAGTGGGAGTAGGGGCAAGATGGGACTTCTGGAGTCAATGGGTCAGGGAGTGGTTGCTCAGGAGAGCAGAAATCCTTATGAGGAAATAAACTGCAACTGTGATGGTGGGGGTTGGGGGAGCTCACTGTACAGGATGCCACCATCTCCTCTTGTCTCGCTCTTGTTTACAGTGAACCTGCCCATTTGACTGAAACTGTAGATTTTTGCTAATACAAGTTTGGACTGAGCAGGCTGAGGGAGAATCGTGTGAGTAGTTTGGTTAATAATATGAAAGAGATGATAATTCTGACTGTTGGTCTCTTCCGGGATGACAAGCAATAGCGGACAGATGCCTTTTGCAGGTACAGGTTGAATGTGGATGAGCTTTATGGCTTTAACATCACTGCCTTAGATAAGGAGTTTGCAGAGAAAAGAAGGCAAGACATCTTCTGAAAATGAAAGCATTAACTCACTTCTGAAGTATGAGTGTGCTGGATAACACTTGGCCTTACAGAGCTAAAGCTCAGTATATAGTTGAATACTGTCTTTGGGGAGAGAAATCTATCTGTTAGTGCGTAACAGATTTTTCTGCTTCTTTCCCAGAATGAGGAATGTAACAGCAGCAAACCAGTTAACCTGTAAAGGATAGAATTTCCAGGTTAAACTTTCTAATGAATGATCGTTTGGCACAAATATATTAAAAACAAAATGTCCTTCAAGAGCAAAATTTGCAATTTGACTATTTCTTTGAAGTCTACATTTGTTTCCGTTGTGCACATGAACAGCTCCCCTTTGAAATCACGGAGAGTTCTTTGTGTGTATTTGAGGGTTGAATGCGGTCTGCAAAGCTAGATAGTTGCCAAGAGGAGATATTTCACAACTGCAGGATTCAGGAAATATGATCGAAAGTGGCAAAAAGTTCAAGGATGATGGTGTTGGAGAAAGCTGGATCTTGCCAAAAGGAAATTGATGGTGACCTTATTGAACCACCATGGCGACTTGCAGGCGTATTGCGAAGATTCAAAAATGGGAGAAATTAGAAGAGGGCATGTTTTGGCATGTAGCTGGGAAAAAAGTAAATCATGAAGTTGGAATAAAGTAATCTTTATTAAATTAAAAATGTTGACTTTAAAGTGCTCCTTCTGGTCACTCACTTGGTTGTAGCATTGATGTGACAAAATTAAGAAGTAGGAGAATGTTAGGCACACCGCAAACATTAGGGGGTTTTCTGCTTATTTGGAGAAAATAGGTTAGGTTTATTCAGCATAACAACCTTTTTCTTAGATTCAGCAGTGTTACTCAGCCATTGCTACCTGTAGCCCAGCAAAGAAAATAACAAACAAAAATTACTCTAAAATATCCATTCAGCAACTATGTTCTCTGCCATTTCCCCACCTGGAAAACATAATCCATTGCTGAAAAACAGGTTTATGAAAACTGGTAAAAAAGCTGTTTAGATTATTAAAGTGGAAGTAAATTATTTGTGTAAACTTCCATTTCTTTTCATTTTCTGTGTTTCTTTGTCAGCACATTACTTTATCAGATAATCACTTTCCTCCCCGTAAGCTTAATTGCATTTAGCAAAACCTGAGGTGGCTGTTGGGAGAGACTTGGGCATTGTCAAATGTACCTGTGCAAGACTGATGCATTTTCCACCTTGTCCATGCATGCTGAAGAAACTTAGATAAGTTTCGTTTCATTGTCATCTCTACGAGAATGAAAGAGTCTACAGGAGGTGGAATAGTTGGAACACATCACAAATTAACCTTTTTTTGTCTCCCCAAAGATAAAGATTAGTGTTATAAAGAATATTATTTTCTTTGCTCTTTTATTGATGCACTTGTTTTAGACAATTGTTGGATGGAATTTTCAGGTTTTGGGGTTAATGTGCTTGGTGTGAGAGTTAGCTTAGGGACAGATACTTCTTACTAAGGTGCATGCTGCCCTTTTTTTAAATGTCCTGTGTGGTAAGCAGTAACTAAAGAGTTTTGTTCCTTTTTTGTCTTCATGCCAGCAGAAGTGTGTTTCTTTCTGCTAGCAAATTGATCTAACATATTCTGGGTATAGCTAGGGCCCCAGGTGACTAAAACTCAAGTCACTCTTCTCAAACACAAGTGATGTGAAAACCAGATGTAAATCTGTCCGATTGCCAGAATCAAGTCATAGTTTGCATTGTGTAAAGCCAATGAAGTGCATGCACTTAATATTAAGAAGAAAAAAAGACATCTGTTTCATAGCAAATGAAATCTAAAAGTTATTGACTCCCAGGAGGAGCTGGGTTACTACTGGATGACCACAGATCAGTTGAAATGCTCCTGACACTGAGTGGTATCCCTGCCACTCCTGCTCTTAGGATCGCGCTTCTTAATTCCCTGCGTTGAGGTTTCTATTGTTCCTGTGCTGGTTTGAGCGTTTTGACAAGGGGCAGTTTTCCCTGGCTGCAGGCGGTGTGGTTGGAAGGTGCCTATCTGCACCTCCTTCCTGTGCACAGGTTTGGCTGGACTGAGCACAGCTCTTTGCTTCCTCCCTAGCCTCTCCCCTGAAACCTTTCCCAGCTGTATCCTGATGTGCTCAATTGCTTAAACTAGCTCCAGATTGCTCTGTTTATTTTGTGCCAGAGAAGGGACAGAAGGCAATAGGAGCCGTCCCCCTGAAGTAAACGCCAAGGGAAGGGGGTGCAGGATATTCGGGTGGAAAATGTGGCTTCTGGGTACAACCCTGAGGCTTCAGTGCCTATATACTAGATAATTTGTCTCTGCTGTTTGCATATAATTCTAAGTTTGGGCAGTTTCATATCCCCGGAAGTGGGTGGGTTTTGTTGTTGGTTTGGTTTGGTTTTTTCCTTTTTAAAGGGAAAAAGAAAAAAAAAAAGGTGTTAGGTCAAAGCAGTCATTCCTAGTCTCTGCCTCAAAAGACAAAACTGGAGAAAAGTGGAATAATGATCCCATAAGGCTGGCAGCCTTCCCTGCAGGCCATGGACGCCTTAACGGTTCTGCTGCATCCGAGGTCAGGGACATCTTTTAGATGACTCTGGCAGTAGAGTAAAACTATTTTTCTGCCAGCTCCTGCCCTTACGGTTGGAGCTGGATCCTCACTGCTTAGCTTAGAGCTGCAGCCTAAAGTACAAAACCAGCGGGACTGAGGTCAGGTATTTTCCATACATCTGGAAGTATGGATGCATTAGTTCTGGATGATCACTGCTTTTACAGGGTATCCGTTAAGCACAGTAACAGTGGCCTGACTTCCTGCTTTTTTTCTTCCAAAGGCTGCTAAAAATATGCCTCCTAATTAGATCCATAACATTGTTTGGATAACAGCACTAGGTTTGTTCTAAGAGAGTCACACTGCTTCCAGAAGCGGAGGAAGAAACCCAAATGTATTCAAAACAAACTTCCGAATGCTTTTACTGAATAAAAACACCTAGATGTTGCCAGCTATTGGACAGTCTCTGCATTTAGCAAATTTAATGCTTGAAATTCGGTGCTTCCCAGCATACTTGCAGGCATTTGTCAGTCCTATCCAGTCCTCCTTTTATTGAGTGTCCATCTACCGTAGGGACATACTTCTTCTGTTTGGTAGGGAGAGAGGAGACGCTTGAAACTAAGCATTCTTTTGAGTTACAACACTTACTTATTTTAAATGGAAAGAGAGAGCGTATAGGAGGGACTCTGTCGTTCCTTTTGGCAAAGAGAAATCGCCTTACTTCCACTCTCATCTTGGCAGAGAAATTAATCTGTTAATCAGAAGCAAGAAACTGGAACAAGTACCAGGAATTAGTATTGATCACATTTACCCTTCAAACATTTTATGCTCATATTTCATGCTAGATTACATGCAACTGATGGCTTTAATGTGTCAGCAGCCTTTAGTTTTAGGAGTAGCAGGAGCTTAAAAAGTTCCTTTCTCTCTTTATTTTGAAGATGCTTTAATGTGATAACATATAGAAGTGCCTAAATCTGTATTATAAAATAAACCAGAGTCTGGTTTTTATGGGTCTGTACTCACTTTAAAAATACCGTGTGGCTTTAGACGAGCCTTTCAAATGGAGTTTGGCATGGTTTACGTGTCAGACAGATGTGTGCTCGCTCAGCTTACTGCAGGGGCCCATGAGAAGAAATTAAATGGTCTTGGAGAAATTAATCAGTTCAGAAAAGCAGGAGCTTAAGCACAGGTGGAAAACAGAAAAAAAGCTGCAGCGTGCCAATGTTAGATTTGAAAAGTAAGAATATTTTGCAAGTATTTTGTAGCTGTTCTCAGGAAAAAAGGGGACCTAGGTGTTTGTAGCCAGGAGCCAGAAATGTTAGGTTAGGTCTTTATGGACTCTAATGTTTGGTAAAAGTTATTAAGCACCAGTATATGATAAACAATTAGTGAACTTAGTTGTTATATCTGATTGTATTTATATGATCTTTGATGCTTAGTTTTTCTTATACTTTGCCCTTGCAGATGTATTATTTCAAATGGTTTCTTTGTACTATGTTCTGAATAGGATAAAAAAGTGGTTTTGCATAGTCTGACTTTCTTGGCACACAGTACTTGATTTTTCGCTCTCTCCTTTTTTTTCTTTTTTTTTTTTTTTTGACTGATTCCTAGTTGAATACTTCCTTTAAATATTCTTGCTCTGTGGATATATGAGTTATATAAACTTCTGGATGGCTATTTTAAAATATGAACTTAGGTATCCCAAGATACTTTATGTTTTAAAATTTATTAACCTTACTACCATAAAATATTTTGTGTGTAGGTTTTTTTTTATGCTATCAAATAGTTTTGATCTTTTGTTACTTATTGCTAAAATTTATTTACGCAGAATTTGTGGTGCCATGAGACATACAATGCAGAACAATCCAGAAATGCTTAACCTCTTCGATTGTTGTGCTGAAAGAGGGGTTTTTAATGTTCTGTTAAGACTGTTATTTTTCTTATAGGAAACAATTAATTACTGCCATATTCTCCAAAGTTATTGTAAGTATTTTTTGTATTCTTGGCTCACTCTTTGTTCTACAAATGCCAAAAACAGATGTTAAACTTACTGTGGTAATTAGGATTACTAGGACACAACTCAGGATTCTGTGAATACAGTGCTGCCTTTGTAACCAAGGTCGTATAATACTTATTACAAACTTAAACTCTCTAGGTTTATCCTCTTACTGGAAGGTTTAGAATAAATAGAAGTTAAGGACATTTTATGTAAACCCTGCATATTTTTGTGTATAATTTGCACACTAAATGTAGTCAGCAAGGGTGAGGGGGGGTGTTTTGTTTTGTTTTGTAAGAAGACTTATGAGTAGCTTGTTATTTGAACTATTTGAAAATATAAATACTGAAAAGAAATACTGGAGTTAAAACTGCTTAATAACAGTATGAAATTTAGTCCTGGATGAATCTTTGGAGAAATTTCTAGAATTCCTCGCTCAGGAGCTTGTTTAGAACAATTTACAAGGCACGTCAGTGGTACTGTGGGGTGCAGCGCAAATGTGGTTGGAAGAAGAATGCAGCAACCTGAGTGGTCACAAGGGAGACAAAAATAGGATGCTCAGTTAAAAGAAAAAAAAAGTTACTTTTCCATAGTATAATAGAAACAAGATCTAGTCTGTTAGAAGAAAGTATGTAGTTGTACCTCAAGGCACACTATTGCTTTTGAAATAAATGCAAAATTATTTTATGTATTATTTGCTGTTTAAAATTTACCCACTTAAGTCCTGTGTAAGAGCTAGTAAAAAAGCAGAGAAGAACATCTTTAAGTCAAGACCCTGTTTGCAGAGAAAATAGTACATCCGCTCTAGAACATTAATGTGAGGCAACAACATGAGCAGAAGCTGCAGATAGTGTGTGCAGGTAGTAGAAGTTGCAGAAACAAAGTTGTTCTGGCCACTTGTCCACATGGTGAAGAAAGTTAGCGTGTTGGCCATACTGTACTTTAGTGTTCTTTGGAAACTTCTTAGTAGTGTTTTTCCCACCATCCAAAAAATAAAACACAAAGATCTCTTTATAGCTTTTAAAATAAGTTTTTAATCCCACTACATAGTAATGATTTATCTGTGTACAACGGGGAGAGATTAAGCTTACTTTTCGAAAACTGGCTTTATATGCAGAACTTGTTTGCAGAACTTGTTTCTATTTAATTTCTTCTCCCAGCATTAACTTTGGAGCCTGTTGATCAATTTAAATTGAATTTGTCAGAATAATGAGCTCTGATGCATGAAGTTTTGACCAATTTATTAATGCTATTAATACTGCCCCTGAGTTCAGTAACCACCATGGATGTGTCTTAGCAAGGAACGCAGATGGGAGGAAGTATTTATGATCCTCAGAAGGACATTTGTCAGGATTTACTCTTAAAGTCAACGCTTCTGCAGTTTTTGGTTTTCTATTGTCTAATGAGGTATAAATCCCAAATGAAGCTTTTCCCATGGTTGTAAATATCTACCCTCAAAGTGGGTTAATTTTGTAGCGTGAAGCAGACTTCAGTTCCAGGGTGATTTGATTAAAAAAGTGAGTCCATCTGAATACGCAAATCCAAATATACTTCATTAGTTATTGCTCTCAGAATTGTTTTATTGCTGGTTTTTTATTGTCCAACTGCTCTTCAAAGAGGTCTTAGTCATTAGACTGTTCACTAGTTACATACATCCCACATCAGTGCATATATATACTGCTGTAGTCAGAATGTTTGGCAGCTGGCAGCTCTTCAGAGGAGTGTTTGGGAAAAACAGAAGGGCCTCTCTCTTTAGTTTTGTTTATTGATTCCTTTAAGATCTCCTGCAAAACATCTTTTACAGTTTACAAATTACAGATTTAACGAATTAAACTCTTTCTCATGTATATGTCAATGAATATCAATTATAAAAGCAGATGTTTGTGAGAAGAAAACATTGGCCTCCGTATTAAAGGGTGTATTCAAGACGCACAAGCTTTACTTTGCTTTTATTTTGCTTAGATTGAAAGGTTTTTGTTAAATAAAATCTAAAAACCATCCTTCCTCTTAATTAGCTTTAAGGAGAAACCCACAATAGTTTGAAAAACAGTCACCTTCTTTCTGAAAATAGATTATATTCTTGATTTTCTGTGTCCTGTTTTCATCCAAAATCTTTTGAGAGGGAGGTACTATGGATTTTTGTAGTTCCAACTCTCTCCATTAAAGTATCTTAATGTGAACAGCATTGTATGGGCTTTAGGATGGGTGAGAAAATTTTTAAATATAGGTAGGTGTATAGGAATGAAATTATTAGATGTAGATAGGTGAAATAGTCCTATAAGAAATTATTTTTTTCTTGAAGGCGTATTTGGGTAGTTGCTAGGGTTAGAAGAAAAAAAAAATATTTTAATCAAAACAGAAGACAGAAGTTCTTAATTCAAAATATTATTTTTGCTGTAGCAAACAAAAGTTATTTCATCTGGAGAGCTTTATATCAGTCTATTTTATCAGGATGCATGTCCCACAGATATAGTTACATGGAGAAATTAACATAAGATGTAGTGGTGTTTTGGGTTTGGAAGCACATCATTGGTTTTGGGGAGGGGTTAGGCTTACTAATTTTATTAGTATCAGTTCCAGTGAAATTATTCAGTGTGGCAATTTTTTTTTCTTTAAGGTATGTTCAGATCCTATCAGATTTCTACTCCTTGGATATTGAAGGAGAATGCAAAAAAGAATTATGAGTCTTAATTGCATGAGTAATAAGTAGGCAGAGAATTATAGTATTAGAGATGAGCCTGGCTTTTGTACTCACGGACCCTTTCGACCAACTCCTGACCGTCAGAAATATTTATTGTCCTTAAGAAACTATTTTGTCTGTTGCTGCGTGGTTCCCTCAAATCTAAATGTTGCAGGCTCCCTCCCCAGTGCTTGTGACTGTCAATCTGCTTTCTTTTCTGTTTAGGATTTTTGCTTTCTCTTCCATAATAGGAATGACGGCTCTTTCAAATCAGTGCAGCATATCACTGGTGCTTATGACACAATTACTACATTATAAAGATTTCTCCGTAGTTAACACAGATGATGTGCACATCAGGGGTGCACAACTTCGATTGAAACTACTTTTTAAAGTAGACAGGAGGCTTCTGTTTCTCCTTTATTCTGTCATTTTGCCTTTTATCTTACATATGTCTTCTGTAGATTTTTTTTTTTTTCATTGGTGGCACTGCCAGCTATGACCTCTGTTTCAGCTCGTTCTTCTGTCAATGAGAATGTCTCAGTGGTCTCTTTCATTGTCATCAGTTTCAGCTTGTAGAAGAAAATATTGTCAGAATGAAAAAAAGCGTCTTGGTACGCCCCTCCTTAAAATAAGACAGTATGATGGGAGTGATAAAAATACTGTGAGGAAATAAAGGTAGCTAACCGCCTATCAAAGCAAGCCAAACCAAGGAAGCGACAAAGCTCTTTAAAAACGTGCAATGCTTCCATTTAAGGCAACAAACAAAAATGGATTAAGTAGCTACATCACAGGCCAAGTACCACTGTTTCTAAGTATGGCCTTATTTTCTCCCCTTTCATCCCTTCTTTAGGGACAAGAGCTGGTTTGTTTCATGATTTTTTGTTTAAATGCACATAGTATGTTCTGGGTACTACTGAAGTCTAAATTATATAGATGCAATTACAAAAATTATTCTTACAGATAGGAAAAATATGCTCACTACATTTTCCAGACTATTTCACTGTTACTTTTAATGAAAGTCATGTTTGATGTTTGTCTCCAGGAAAGAGATAATTAAAGTATCGTGCTTGGGGAAGACTTGTGTTTTCAGCTGAAGCAGCAAGGCTGAAACTTTAATAATAAGAAATGTTATAAACCAGGGCCTCTGACGGTAGGTACCTCACTTCCAAAAGCTGCTCTGGAGACTGTCTGCTGAGATTAGCTATTAGGATGAGTCATGGAGAAAAACAGTTGCAAAAATGGATGATAAATCATTCAGGAAATACTGTTTTGAAGTGGATTTAGAATTGGATATGAAACCAGTGTAGAAAATGAAGCAACAATGATCCTATTTGTCTCTTACCAAAGTGGATATTAAGTGTGAGTTTCAAACTACAGGGAGTTTCCATGTGGACTTTGGACTTTGTTCCATATTCAAGATACTTTTCTTAAACAGCATGAGGAGTTAGTAAGGAATAGCTTGTTTGGGAGAATATGAGAATTGCTGTAATTCCTCAGACAAAGGATCCTTCTAGCCAAGCATTCCCTTGCTACGGCAATGCCTGGTAACGTATGCCTAGATAAGACTGTCAGGGCTCATTGTGCTTTCATGAGAAATTTTGTGACAACTTTCAAATCTTTAGCAGTTTGTGGCCGGAGAAATTCCCAAGAGGTGATAGCTTTTCAAGTGAGAACTATCAATTATTTTTTCATCCATAACTTCTTCAGGGGTTTTCTGAACCAAAGCAAGCTTTTAGCATCAGTTATATACATCCACAGCTGTATCCTAGGGGAAAGGTATCTGAACACGTGCACACGCACGTACCCATTTTGTCTCCTGCTCTCTTAGACACAGCCTCATAGGCAAGACCAACAGTTACAGTCCTGTAGTGGTTGTTCATGCCTGCCTTTCTGATGAGTCAGAAAGGCAGGCAGCTTATTTTTTATTCCTTGCCCTCACCTTTACTATTTAGTGGTTATCTTAGTATTTTTTCAATGCGAACTCCATTACGATCTTCCGTTATTACGTAACTTGCTCCTCTTTAACAAATGGCTGATATCTGAAGTCCTGGATAATATGTCAGACTACTTGGAACTAGATGTCTGTTACTTTGGAAAATGGCATTACTTTTGATTAAAATGTGTGCCAGTGACACATCAGCTTTGTTCTGCCTGCCTAGAAAGGAAACAAACTCTGGGAATCAAAACAGAAACCACCATTGTGACTCATGATAGCATCAGTGTCAGAGCTTGCTCTTAATAAAGCCTGTCTAAATTATTAGCTTGTAGTATGGTATCATTTCTGCCTAGCAATAACTTTTCATTGTGCTAATTTGTTCGACTGGCAAGAATTAACATAGACTTGTTACGTGCCTTGAACATGCAACATGTATGAATGCTTAGCAGCACTATGCAAGTACTTGCACAACATGCTTATGTTGTGGAAATATTATTTCAAATGGATGTATAAATGTTGTGGGGAGGATTGTTCTGTTTCTTTCTCACCAATAATTCCCTTTAATTCCTTGTTTTCCAGATAATGGAGGACAGACTTTGGCAGGTGGGAATAACTGGCCTCTAAGAGGAAGAAAATGGACCCTCTGGGAAGGAGGAGTGAGAGGAGTAGGCTTTGTTGCAAGTCCTTTGCTGAAACAAAAAGGTGTGGAAAGTCATGAACTCATCCATATCTCTGACTGGCTACCAACACTGGTGCACCTTGCTGGAGGACGTACCAATGGCACTAAGCCTTTGGATGGCTTTAATGTTTGGAAAGCTATCAGGTAACGTGCATGTCAAATCACCAAGTCAGCATTCTGGTATGAGAAGAATTTCATTAGCCCGGAGAAAAGAGCTGGAACTGGGCGGGGGATGGGGGGGGAGGGG
>NW_010411063.1:0-29084 GCF_000710305.1 Buceros rhinoceros silvestris | reverse complement strand
GGCTGGGACGTGAAGCGGGTCACGGGCCGGGCCTTGCCGCAGCCTGGCCCTGCCGCTGGCCCGGCGTGCACCCAGCCGCACCCCAGCAGCTGACACGGAATCGCAGAACCGTTTAGGTCGGAAAAGACCTTTCAGATCACCAAGTCCAACCGTTAACCCAGCACTGTGAAGTCCACCAGCACTGCCACATCCATCAGCTCGGGCGTGGTGACCAGGTCACTACTGTTACGGAGAAAAATTTTAAGATGCAGGTTTGGGCACAGCCTGTGTGACATTTCTTTTACTTATTTTGCTGTCCTGGGTTAAACTTGTGTTTTAATTATCGTGAGTAACGCCAGCAAAGGCCATGAGACCATGTTCACCCTGAGGCTGGAGGATAAGAAGCCAGCGTTCGATCCAGCGCTGTGTCACAACATCTGCTCCCATACACGTGTTCAGGCTATAATGTTCTTGCATTTCATTAAGCTCTGGTGCCTGCTGCCTTGGGTTTAATGGAAATCGAGCATTATCTATTTGAACTTTGTTGATAATGTTTTTATCAACATTCCTAAATCATGGCAAGGGGATAAAAATAAAATGAAAAGAACTAGACTAAGTACCTTTGTAAAAGAAATATGCTTTGCAAAAGGATATTCTGGAGGAGACTCTTGAGCACTTCTAGGTAAAATACTTTTGCAAAATCTATTAAAACAGGAGGCAGGTTTCTGCTTGAAAAAGGTTCTTGTGACGAATAAATGGCCAAGTTAAGGGAAAAAGTGAGCCTATATCTGAATCTGACGAGATAAAACTACCAAAAATGTCTCTACAGAGCTATCTTGCTAGAGCTTCCCAGATTTAACCTCTACAACTATTTAATCTTTCCAGATTGTGTTCACTATGCTATGTAGCAATTTGTTCTACTATGTAAGAATTCTATTTATTCCTTGGATCAATCCACATAATCCCTCTGTATTTTCTCAAGAGTTGCTCTTCACTATTAAAACTTCATATGTAACACATGGCATTATGATGATGGCTGTTATTTTGCACAGTACAATCTCATCTGGCAAACAGGTGACAGGAACAGAGAACCTGTGCAGACTTCACTGGCTTCTGTGCTACTCCATCCACATCAGCAGGATCCCCATCCGAGCAGAACTTCTGCCTAGACGTCTGCTACATCACTTACGTTTGGCAACGTTACTTATGTTCTGTGACTTAAGTTTTCATGGGCTTGCAGCCAGTGGATCATATGGGAAAGGGAGAAGTTGTAAGCCCAATTAAAGTGTAGCTATAGGATTTCTGTCCAGATTCGGTGGGGACAGTGTTTTATTACAAATGAAGAGGAGAGCTGCTGCAGCACCCTTATTGATACAGAAACCTCTTAATAACCAGAGAAGCTGCACAAGTTGTTCACTTCATATGCACTTCTCTATCCCGGTGCTTTTCTTAACAAGCTTAAATGGTCAGCAGACCCACTGCAAGAGTTCACAACTGGAGAAGCCATTTCAAGGTAGCAACAGAGATTAATCTGAGGCTATGACGTAATGTTCCCAGGGGCTTTTACACAATGACATCTGTTATTTCAACACAAGAATTCATAAAAACCTGGGGATTAAGCTGGTTATATCAGCCTTCAGATGATGCAATGGAACAGCATTTCATCAGTCACCGATGAACCTAAATATGAGATGTAAATCTACAGATAAATAATGATGAAACATTAAACCAAGCCATCTAGTCTTTGTAAATCAATCAACAAATCTCTACTGAGTGAAATGTATTTTATTCTCAATAGTTGAATGTGTTTCGCTTATTAGTGCAAAATTAGGTTGATTTATTTAAAATCTGCTCACTTTTCATCCCCCGAGTAATGTGGGAGAATGGGTCTGACTGAACAGAAAACAGTGAAAAAATCCCACTGAAACAACTAGAACAATTGTAGTCTTGTATTAGCACACCAGCATTTTAGCATGGAATGCAGCTTAATTTGTCCAGATTGGTTCTGACCACAGAATATATATTATGACATTTGCTTAAGATAGTCGCTGTATTTTTAAGAAATAATGACTCATTATGGCAAGGCTGTTCATTATGAAATCCTTCTTTTGTTCCCAAGATACATACCACCAGAAAGGTCACACTTGAACAGGCTGTTATGCATACTTAAACAACGAGAAGTTCCAAGATCTAACTTGGGGACTGATTAAACAGACATCAGCTCTACATAGATCTACACAATACACATAGTACAGACAGTCGTGCTGGGTGACCTGAGCGGCCACTCGCGTGAAAAGAACTCAAGTCTCCCATAAAATTTAACTCTGTGTTATCAGCAAAAAGAAAAACATACCAGCGCCCTCGGAACCAGTTATGTTAGATCCTCTGTCCACAGCGATCACAACTGTGCCGGGGTATCTGGTTACATCACCGTCACCTTGATTGAGTGTTGGGCGAGAGAACTCGACAGTGTTACAGTCCTTAAGAAGCCTTACAGACGTTTTAAAACCCCTGTTCATTTTAAGCATACTGGTAACTGCTGTAGTTGGGTGTTGAATATTCAGTCCTATGGGTCCAGTTCTCAAATCTGGCAGTTTGTAAACAATTATTGCTATGTTTTTATTGCAATATGGAATAAATAAGTGAATAGTTGGGAAGAAAAAAATGATGCTTCAACCCAGTGGGTACTCCTGTAACTTTGCTAGTCAGTCGTCTGGTTTATTGCTACATCTGCTGGATAGTGGAGATCTCTTTCTGGCATACAATGGAGGACACTGACGAGATGGAAGAAAATCCAGGTCAACACAAAAGCAAAAAATGGAGTCTAAACCAAAATATCTTATGAGTATGGAAAGGCACTTGGTAATGACTGTATTAAGAATTAAAAATCACAGGATTACAAGCAAATATAACAGCATGTGTGTGGCTACTTACACAGGCTCTATTTACATCTAGTGGGCATATAGCCTACAAAACATGTAAGGATGTGATTAAGCACATCTCACTGAAATCAAGGCAGCTTCTTATATTGAAAACCGAACTTACATATAAGCTCACATCGCACTGGCATGGGAGTATGACATGTTGCTCAGTAACACCCCACTCCACCCCCGAGGTCTACGCAGGCTAAGACTGAGCTCTGTGGCACCACTGCCTGAATGTGGACTGCACCAGCACTAGCAGGTTTGAGGCTGCCACAACGAGCAAGTGGAAGAGGATGCAGGAATGAAAGCCAACTCCAAGATGACAGTTTTACTGGACTGGGATTAAAATCTTCAGCAGTAATTATAGAAAAAGACAAATACAGGAAGCAAAGTATATCTTGGCAAATGCACATTTGTATCTGATGAAACGACACATAGCATCCTGCACAGGCAGCCAAGGGCAGACGCAACAGTAAACATACGGCAGCCAAAGTGGGATGGTCGGCTGGGAACCGGTCCGCGAATCTGAGAATCATGATTCTGGTAGCAATGTGTGATTACTACCTGGCAGCACCCGGGGTGAGCCCAGCACTCCCACTGAGAGCAGCTGCAAAGAGGCAGTAGAGCCAACCAGGACAGATCCTGCCATGCAAGCCATAGTGTAATATGGCCAGGAGGGGATTAGCCTTTACTCTTGCTGTAATGCTTACAATTATTACATCTAAAATTTAGTGCTAGGTATGCAATTATTATAACACAGATGCAGTTTGCAATCTATCTTTCTTAGAAGCATTTAAGGCAGCAGCAATCCTTTCTGTCAATATCTTAATTAACACCTAACTACGACTAGCTGTAATGTAGTATTTTACCTAGTTCTCTAGTCTGGTTCTAAAACATCTTTTTACCAGTTTGAAAATAATGAAGTAACAGCTAAACTTGTCAGTATTAACATCCATATATGGAAATTTAGTTCAAATAACTGCTGTATTTTCGAGAAAGCAAGGGGTGTTGTCCAGAGTGATGCCATTTTATGCTTAATGCACACACGCAGTTTCTGCTCAAGTAAATTAATTCGCCACCTCTTGAAAAAAAGTGAATGTGAAAATACAATCTTCAAGTACAAACAAATTTTTACAGCTGACACTTTCTAATTACAAAAATCACAGTGTTTATTTACAGACTACAGTTCAAATACCTTCATTATATTATTCTGCCAGGTGCATTTTACCTGCCCTGCCTTTTTTCTGTTTCCTTTTTTTTGTTCAATATATTTCTAAGCCTATTTAAAATGGAAGGAAATGTAAATCCTCACTATATCATGGTTTCAGATCTAATTCATTAGAGGACTTTGAGAAAAGAATGCATTCCTCCAAAGTATGATTATTATTATTAATACCTAAAATGCATGCAGACATAGCACAACCTCTCCGATTTCATCTGCATGATGCTAAGTTTTAATGTGTAAGGTGCCAGAAACTTAAAAGCTGTATTTATATACACACAGCTTGATTACTATTGCAATCTTACTGAAGATTACAACAGCCATTAAAATGGTCTTTTGCAAACAGTGTTAGCTAAGGTGTCTTGTACCAACAGCAGCAAAAGGTGTGGAAAAACATCCAAAAAGCTGTGAAAAGTGCGGCTCTGACGAGTAATGACAATTGCAGAAATTTAATGATTGGAACTGAGATTGAAGAATGAGTGAGGCTGCTCAGCACTTCCTGAACAACCTGCAGTGCAATAATGTTATCTAGGGAGGAAAAAAAAAAAAAATCATTCACCCTCTTCCTTTAACTGCTTGTTCACTTTTCCTGAGGAGGCAGAAATGACACCAGAGCCAGATCTACCAGGGACTAAGTGGGCTATACCAACTTCTGCTGCAGTTGTATGACAACATAGCTCCTCCGTATTCCCCCGCAGAAAATGCTCATCTTCCAGGTTAAGAATTATGAGAACTCAGAAATGGGGGATAATCCCTTAGGGATTATATAAATCTTCATTATGTGCCTAGAGCGCAGATGCTAAGGCACTGTATGCATGACTAAGAACTAAAGCATGCCAAAACACATCATTTATTAGAGGTAGACTGACACTTTTTTGGTCTAAAACCACATTGCTAGCCCTCATTATTCAAACTAATAGTTCATACTAGCTGGACTAGTCCTACTACAGTTAATCCTTCACAGTAAAAAGATAAAACAGGGAACCAGATGGAGAGGACAAGATTTAGTGCAGTATTCCTATTTCCTTCCTGAAAAATCCAAACATGCCTCCACAACAGACGTATCTGAGATGGGAAAGGTTACATCAGTTGCTACAAAAAAAGTCAAAAAGACTTTTTTTTTTTTTCCAAGCAGTACTAAGTTTATGCACAGTTCATTTCCCCCCCTCCTTTAGAAGATAGCTGTTTCTTCCCACAGCAAGGGTGGCAGAAAATGGCAAAGAAAGGAGACAATAGCTGTCAGTGGCCCCGTGGGAAGGAGAACCTTGAAATAGCTGTGGCAGTCCCCTGTCCCCATGGGAAGCATAACCTTGCAAGACTGGCTATCCAAATTAAAATCTCTGCATCTGTAGATACGGGTCCCAATTACTGTGCAGTATTATTAAGTTCAATTTCACATCATCAGATCTCAGTGGAATTTTCAAAGTGAAAGCTATGTTATACATCACACCACTGCAAAGAAACAAAATACAGACAATGTGAGTTAGTAAACGTTATCTACAGATTTTTATGGTGGAAAAAACTTTGCCACTGCTTAAAAACTTAAGTTCAATTTATGTTCATATTTTACTATTATTTTAGTGTATAAATTAGAAACACCTATTGGTAAAAAAATGCATCAGTGAAGGAGAAATGCTCACCCAAGCTTCGGCATCATGCTACTCATGCATGAAGTTCTACTGTGTAAACTCTAGGAAAAAAAATCACCTGCTTTGACAACTGCAGAGCAAAATAATTTTCTAAAGCATGTATCTGTCCCTTGGATGAAAGTTAATTTCATCCTATTTAATTATACAGTTACCAATTTAAGTCTTGCCCTAGAACATTGAGTTTACCATGCTGTCTTGCATGTATGTGATAGTCGTGTAATTTATTAGGCTTTTTCATTGTTTTGCGGGTGGTGTTACTTGCTCTACGTAAGCATTTTTTCTTCTACTATAGCAATGACTGTGTGTAGCACTGCTTTGTGCACCATTAGACGATACCCTCACTTTAAAATGGAGTACTTGTAGTTATGGAAGAAGTGACCCTACAAAATTTCTTCTACATCTCTGAGACCTGCAAGAGAATTTTTCTGTCAGCTCCAGACAAGCTGCTACGGGAAGAAAAGTTGCGGTGGTCAACACTGCGGCTCTGCATTTTAAATAGATCTGATGATCTCAAAATCTTAGAACATGAAAGGCATGTGCCTGCTATGTGGTAGGACCTGAATAGCAGCTCTGAAGGGACTACAGTAGAATCAAACATTCGAGACACAACCGATTCCATTATTCCTGGGTCACTGTACTTGGTCCTCTCCCTATACACAGTGTTGTTTTACATACACTGAATTCAGTCAGAAAGACCACAGACTAGGCAAGGAAAAATAACAGTCAGGGTCTGCATTTCCATTCACAGGGTACTGTTTGGCAAACCTGTAGTCTGCAAGTACCAAAATAGAAACCGAGCATGTTCCTGAGAAATACCAAATACCCACTGACATCAACGACAGGACTGATAATAGCTTGGTATCTTGCAACATAAAAGGCAATTAGCAAGACTGCTAAATGTCAGCTTTTAAACTCTTTAGTATTTACATTTAACTATTTCAAGGGGAAAAAATAGAATAAAGAAAAAACAACTGCACACATACCAAGGTTTAGACTTAATATCTCCATATTGCCCTTCATAAGTGAGGTGAGGATGAAGTAATACCTATTTTATTCTAAAAACAGCAAAAGTAAAAATCAAGTATAATGACAGCACATCAAGAAACAAACTGTACAATTTCTGAACTGCACTGTTTATTTTGCTGCTTGAAACCTAAGTGACAGTATGCCACTATAATTATGGGGTTTCTTCTAAACCTTTACTACACTGCAGGTACAGAAATATACGGACACGTTTTTGGAGAACTGACATTTTGCAAAATGCAGCAAACATTTCAATTTATACATGAGAAAAGGAAGTGTTCAAAAGGGTATGCATTTCAAGTTATTGCAGGTTATTTCTGTGAGAGAATTTCTGCAGGTAAAACATGTTTAAATTTAACCAACAGCAACATGTCAGTGTATTTAAAATCATGACAAAAATCTTCTCTCTGGTCATTATTTGCCCTTTGACAAATTACTATGATGTTGTATGTTTAGGGCAAGATGTCAATACAGCATAAATCCCGTGGCATTTTGGTTTTCTTCTGGAGATTAAAGCTGTTTTTTCTTGGGATAAATGCAGCAGCAAAACACAAACCAGCTGATCAAAAAAGCACTTCTGCCATAACTCCAATAATTTCAGGGCACACCAACCGACAGTAGTTTTGCCATTCCCAGTTCTTTTAAGGTTTACATCACTGCACTGTTGTCTTAAGTACGTTTGTAAAAGCCTGTTTTCTGTTAGGCCAGCTTGCTGACTACAGCCTGGTTGAGAGAATTTAGTTGGTTGGTCCATTTATCTAATGCAGTATACCGTGCACCACCTCTCTTCTGATGATCCAGTTCTAGGAGCTGATTGACTTGATCAATTCGGCCATGTATAGTGCTAGAAGTAAATAAATAAATAACTATAAATTGCTAACGCATATGGAAATAGGAGCTAACAACAAATTAGAGACAAAATAAGAGGACTTCTTATAGAAGAGAGACACAAAGCCCATTTCAGAATTCAGCACTTTTACAATACATTGTCCTGCGTACTACTGCCTATTTAGTTGTCTCGTGTTTGGAAATCAAATGAACTAATTAATTGGGCAATTCAGATTTTGTCTGCCTAGCTATGACCCACATATAAAATCTGAAGCAATATGAGGCAAACAGTTCTTGAAAGTCAAGGAATCATGAAAAAAGGAGATTTATATAAAAAGAAATTAAAATATATACTCATATATGGCTTATATTTTCCTAGTAGATATAACAAGTTACCCTCCAAAAAAGGATTTTATGAATTGTAGTTAAGTTTTTCCATTCAAAGAGAGCAGACAACTAATTTGTTGACTTAAAGAGGTACTCAAAAATATGCACGGGTGTAAGCAGCAATTACTAAGAAAAGTAACTTTCATAATTTAATAATAATTCAAGTAATTGATTAGGTGATTCAAAAGTAAAGTAAAAACATGCCACTCTCTCTATTTTCTTGGCTCATGTCTAAGAAATACACTTTTCTGCTCATAAACCAAGCAAATCCAAACAAAATCAGCATTGTTACTTTTCAGTTCTAGAATCAAGCAGTGTTGTCACAATGCACTAAAATACTGTTTTGTTGCTTCTTGTATACTTTGACTATTTTAAAGTAATCTAAGATCAGAAATCAAGAATAAAGTACATACTTATCCAATATGCACTGCACAAGCAAGCTTTCCACATCAGCTACATCTATGTTTAACTCCTAAAACAAAAAGAAAACCCATTAGGCTGCTACTGTTTTGCAACATTAAATCATTCCAATCTTAATTTTCATTACAGAATTTGGTTTCACTTCTGTTTCTTACTGTTCAAAAGTATCAATTCAGTAATGATCTATCAAGCAAAAGAACTCCACCCAAAGCATATATGGTCAAAGATCAAGTATCGGTAACCTCCCAGAAAAGGCTGAAGAGGGTAAATTTTTGGAAGCTCTGGAAATGAGTTCCTTTGCCAAGTTACTGAAAAAACCAAACAAACAGAACGCGCCCCCCCTCACCCCACCCCCTCCCCAGGAAGTAAGACAGTAATTATCTGAATAGAATGGGTCTGTACTCAAAACCATTTAGAGGCCAGCTGCATCTTCTGACTCAAGGAAGTTCTACAAATGTTAAGGCTATCTTAAAAAAAAACAAAACAAGGCATACAGAGTTCTAAGGAGAATTTAATAAAGAAAAGACATCTCTAATAGTTCATGATATATTTTGGAATGCTGTGAATTTTTGCAAGAAAAATCACAGACTCACAGGAGATGGAAATAGTCATCTATTGTCATTGGGTTTTGATTTTGTTCTTCCAGATTAGGGAATGAAATCATCGATTCTAGTATAATAGTTGGTTTGTTCTATTACCACAGTTTTGTAACTCGTACAACACAGATTTGAAGATACCTTTTGAACAAAAGGAATCAAAATTTGGATTTTTATGTTCATAAAATTTACGTTCATAATTACATTTTGAATTATACAAATTTCACTTTCTATATTTCTCTTCAGAAAAGTTCTTTTCTACACCAAGTACAATATGGTAATTCAGTATTTTAGAAGTATATCATAGTACATATTATAAAAAGTGTTGGGATAGCACTTGAAATTTACATTTTCGCACCGCAAGCTGCCAAGCAGTGCATCAGGACTATTTTATGGTTTACATTATACTTTAGATGTTCTATTTCTGGAAGCACTGTTATTTAAGAGCTTTCATTCACAATTAATCATTTACAGAAGGAAATGGAAGGCTACACAGACACATACCTTAGAAATAAAAGGAATATGTATTCTTGTGTAAGGCTTAATTAATTTTATAAGCACTTGAGTTCTGATGTTTCGCAAAAGCTCTGTAAGAGAAGATAAATACTGTAAAACAACTGTTCTGAAATACATACAGCTCAATATAGAAAGATATCCTAAATACCATGATCTTTTTCCAGAAATCCAAGCCATATGTAACTCTGAAGATGGACAGAGAGAGTTGAAAACTGTTTAAATATGGAGCAGCACACTTCCTGGTAAAAATTTAAATTATTCAAACTAACTGGATAAATCGTACAGATGATTGCATGGTATGTCTGCCCTTCTAATTTATGCCTACACTGCTTGCCTTGTGCGAGAGTGAAAGGTATTCTTCAGGCTCTGAAACTCAAGTCTGTTGCATTTAATTTCATGGGGAATATTCACATTTTAAGTCAAAAGATCAAGGCCTAATGGTATGATTACGATGAGAAACTACAGCAGTATAAAACCCAGTCTGCATGAAGTGGCTGATTTTGCTTAGATAAGATAGTGCATTCAGTGTTTTAGAAATTTTTACATTATTAAAGAAGATTTGGATAAAATGAAAGCGTAACTTACAACTGTAAATTAATAGAAAGAGATAGATCCAGTTTTACCTAGCAAGTTACACAAGGACTGTTTATATAATGACAAACAATACTGAAGACCAGATTATGCATCTCTATAAACCTTAAGAGATTAAAATGATGACACAAGGTATATAAACATTATAACCACAAACACGTATTCGGTATCACTACAGAGTGAAAAAGATGAGAATGTCTTTTTTTTTTTCCTCTGGATACCACTAGCAGACTGTTACAAGGGGTGAAACTCAAATTCTCTTCAATCCTTTGATTCAACTGTCCACCTTCTCCTGCCTTCCAGTTCTGTCCTGCTTTCTTCCTTAGGCATCCACCTTTCTAAGCGTACAGAGCCTCCCTACAAGACTTTGAAGCTTACCAGCAGTCAACACGTAACCACAGTAGAGGGGTTATATTTAGTTTCCCCTGCTGATTGCCATGTTCTCTTTTACAAACAAGACGTGTAAGAAAAACAGGTCTCTGGATTTAACTCTTTCATGTAACTACCCAGCTAAATGATCTTGCAGTGCCACAATAAGCCCTACTCTTGATGAAAACAGTAGCTATCAGGAAAACCGGACACTATATTCAAGCGAAGTGACTTTCAAATTCTCAGAAACATGACAAACGCAGGGGTAAACTTGATTTTGTCATGTTAATGTAACGGAAGGGCACGTGTTAGTGTGTTCCCCTGATGCACTGAGTACAGGTACTATAAACCTAAACATTGTTTTCAACATATACATTAGAATGATATATCTTGTTACATATTTTATTACTTCACATTTATTAATGCAACCTTGATTAGATTGCGTACGTATTTTCTCCTTAATCTGAACCCAAAGATTAGCCTTATAAACTGGCAAACCTCAGACTGTTGAGACTGACACAACCAGCCTTTACAAGTAAGAGCTGCCCTCATTTAATTCTTCCAACGGAAAAAAAAAACACCACTCAAAATATTCAGTGCCTAACACTACTTAGATACTGTCTTAGAACAGTCTCCTACTAGAACCTTCTCCATCATTCCTGCAATTCTTTTCCACCATTCTACATGCCTGGATGCATGTTGACCATGACCAGCTTGTAAAAAATTTAGAAACAGTAAAGGAATCATCCACAAGTAATTACAAGGAACTCTCATTCTGCCAAGGAAAAAATAAACCATGGGAAAAAAAAAAAGCTTACCAAGTAGCGAAAACAAAAAGGATTAAAATAGCCTGAAAAAATACCTTCAATGTGCTCCCTTATGAAGGGATCGTCCATGATGTTGCTGTGATTTGTTTTCAGAATCTTCTCAAATTCGGTGATGTCGTTATTCTGATAGGCACTTCAGAAAAAACAAAAGACTGAATGATTATTTTTAAAAGTGAAAGACTCACAGGAATGTGTTCTACATCATCTAAAAAAATGCTGTATTAAGTGTTGGTAGCAAATAATTATATTCAGAACCTTTATAAGGAAAAACTATTTCAAGATGAGATGCAACAGAAATGGCCTTTCTCCTCTTTTCATTTTAGTAGCATTTACAAAAGTTTAGTGTGAAGATACAGTTATTTCACAAGGCACTCTAGTTTCAAAACTTTGTACTTTAAGAATTAGTTCCTTAAAAAAGCCCAGATGCTAAAAATAGCCAATTTTGAAAAGTATCATTACTTGAATTCTGGCTTCATGAAGCCATACTTTATGGAACAAATAAGAGCTAAAAAGAGTGTAGAGGGCTGCTGCCACTTCTAGAAGGTCCATCTTATGCTGGATTCTAAAAATATTGGAAGACAGAAGAAATCCTGACTTCTAGGATTAACCATCAGTAATTCTGGCATAATACTACTTTTCAGATTTTTATTTATAGCTTATTTTTAGTATATCTATTGTTTAATTGATCAATCTTGTTATCTAAGAAAGGATTACAAAAAGAAGGTGGGTTTGAGACACCTATTGTTCAGTAGCGGCACCACAGCATCATTTAGAAGGCAAGAGCTTCAACCCTGAAACAAGACCTATTACTTGTAATACAGTGGGTTTACAATTCAAATCTATTGTCTCTTCTTACAGGAACAATCAGCTGTAATAGGGACTACCTACTAACTAATCAAACTCACACAGTAATTTAGTTATATTAAGCTACAGGCTATCCATATGTAACCTGAAAGATGTTCAGTACATGCTTTCAACTTCTCTTTAATACTATCGTGAAGCATTTTAAAAACAACATCTGTTTTTCCTTCATAGTCTCTGTAGATTTTCAAATTATTTTTAAACTAGTCAAAAAAAGTCATCCTTTAATATCAGTAAAATGGGCAAGAAAAAGACCTCTTAAATTTAAGCTGGAACTTGAGGAGTTTGTAAGCAGAGTGGTAACAAGTAGAACACATTTATCCCCTGAAACCAGTAAATTTTACTTCATAATTAAACGGATATTCCAGAAGTCTCTTTTTATCACATGTAAAACATGCAAGTTCCAAATGTATAGGAAGAACTGAAAGCATAATTGTAATATTGGAAACTGATTCTATCTTCTGCATATTTATCTACACTGCTTTAATTGCATTATTAATTTTAAAGAAGCAGTTATACTCAAATGTCAAGATAAAAGATATAAATTAGGAATATGAATAAAATCAGATTGCGTAGGGCCATCTGGAGTTCCTTCTGCCTCCAATTCACATGAAACTATGACGGTGAAGTAGAAAAGACACGTCTAAAGTGGAATTACTGGAAATAGTCCCTTAATAAACTGCCAGATCATTTATTGATCATTACGTCAATAATGGATGAACAGCATAAATTTCAGAAACTATTTGTATGCATACATATAGCACTATCAGAGCAAGCTTTGTTCCAACATGAGATCAGCTGTGGATTTCAGATTGTGAGCAGGCATTACTTCTTACACAATGAAAAGCTGGGAAAAGTTCTCCTACGTGTTGTTCATTTTCACGTGCTGCTGTAACCCTACCTGGTATAGTATAGATACTTTAGTAGACAATAGTAATTAAAAGTTTCATAAGAAAAACAAACATTCTACTAAACATTCTACATTCTACATTTTCCCACTATTTTTGTAATAACTATCTTAGCTGTGCATAGAAAAGCCATCCCTAAAAACATTCCATTTCTGGTTTGAGCACTACATCTTTTTATTTTTTGCTCCAGAAAAATTTAAATCTTACCTTACTAAATTCGTCATTGCTAGAATCTCTGGATCATTTTTGTATGGTTTAGCCTACACAGAACAGAAAGCACAATATGCATGTTTAGATTTAAAATATTTTTTTCCATTTTCATCTTTTGGGTAATTTTCCAATCAATTCAGAAAAGGGAGAGGGAGGAAAAAGGAAAAAAAATTACCTCCTGAGAGTCAAATGGATTTATTCCAGATTTCATGAGCATGTTTGCTAAGACCAAGTATTTTAAGCAAGTGGTTCTTCTGGGGCTCCCTGATTCATCATAATTCTTGAATGCTTCAAAAAAATCAGTATGTGCCTTTTCAAACTCTCCTTCTCTTAAGTGCATTTTGCCTCCACATTCTGAAAAGAAAACACAGATGAGGAGAGAGGGAACACTGTGTGCTTGTTGCCGACTACAGTAATTGTACTCAGAAGTTCCACGCTATTTCTAAATAAATTACTGAAATATTTTCAGGAGTCTTTTCATTCTCTGAAATAGCTTTGGGGAAAAAAAAATTAGAGCCTTCACGTAAAGCATTGCTATTTGAATAAACCCATTCGAAAGTAGTAAAAACCAAACCCAACCCACACCATAAATCTAAAAGAACACTATCCCTCACAGCCAATAATTATTTTAACCTTATGTTAAAATACTGTGAAAACTGAAATGGAATTTATATACATTTCAAAGGCAACAGACTTCCTGTATTTGTGGAATTTTCCCTATCTTTTGAGCAAAACCATGCAGAAAAACTGGGAAATATTTTATTTCTGAAGTATCCACTGCTTCCTGATTGCCCGTGCTGTTGCCTACAGCAAGGGAAGAGGAAAGGCACAACAGTGTTCTGGAGAAAGTTTTTTTTCCAGACACATGTCACGTTTCCACTACAATTCATCATTATGGATAATAAATTTTATTTTCAAACACATCTCAAAGCCTTTCAGTTCCGAGTGAGACATCAAGCATAGATTACAAGAGGAGACTGCAGAAATAGCAGTCCCTTCTGATAGCAGTCCTCTCGAGCCTTTGTCTTCATCCTTTGCACCTATGGTTTGTTTCCTGCCATGGTGTCAAACCGCCCAAGTATTCCTCTTGTTCTCCTATTGCTTCTCTCCTACACTGTAGGTAGCCAACTGCCCTGCCCTTCTGACCAGTGCATCTGGTACTCGGGCACCACAACAGCAGACCTGAAGTCCTACAGGAGGCAAACATGCACATACAGTTTGTCCACCCCTGAATCTACAGCACCCTCTTGTCTTTAGAGTTGGAAGTGGAAAAAACATTAATTATCAGATTTTCATAAATGTAATCTATGCAATACAAGTTAAATGAAAAATTCAAGGTTAACTTGCCTCTGATAACTCCCATGATCAGCGGATGAGGAATGGCTGACTTGATGTGCAATGACTGTTCATATAGTGCTTTAAGTTTTTTGTTATTTTTCTGTGCTGTATACATTTGAATTTCCAAAGCATAGATTTCCAATAGTTGAGTACCTTTTTTTAGATCATCTTCCCCATCATCAGTCTAGGACAGATTAAGTAATAAATACTGTGAAATTTTAAGAGAACAGTGATTTCAGTTTTACACTAGTAAAAAACTGATTACCAAATAATCTCAGTAATTTCATCAGAAATAAGGTTATTCCTGAAACTTTAAAATTTTGATATAACTATTAATACAAAACATAATATTAAAAGAACTTATCACAGGCCAGGTTTTGAAGCCCTTTTTTAAAAAAGTCAGTCTTTTTGTTGAATCAAATGTCTTCCTGAGAATCGTTCTTTTCCACTTTCCTTAAACCACACTCTCAGTATATAAATGCAATGACTGACACACATACGTTCATTGAGATAACACATATGGCTCTTCTGCTGCCTGTAACAAAACCATTTCCTGCATATTTGTATCCACTTCCTATGCTGGACGAAGAAAAGGGGACACAAACAAGCACAGCAGGCTGCATGGCTCATTTTATTTTTCCTTCCAAATGGGAAAGCAACGACTGTACTTTCAGTTAAGAGTAAAGCTCACTTGGAATCTTCACTGTGTTTTAAAATAAATGTCTATGCATTATAGATTATGCATATGTGCTTCTCATCCTTTCACCAGACTAAAAAGAAACTTAATCAGCAGTTGTGAATATTTTTTTCAAAATCATCTTTAAGCAAGGAATAACACACTTGTCATTTTTTGTTCATGGTATCAAACACATAAATTAAAGCAGGCACAGTATTTCTTTCCTCTGTACTAAAGCTCAGCAACATGCTTCAAAGGCCAACAACAGATTTAAAAAATAAAAATAAAAAAAATCAGTGTTGTTTATTAAGCTACAGTGGTTCAGAATACAAAGGTACCTGGCACGACTGATGCAGCTGACGCAAAATCTTTTGTAGCTTTCCATATTCTTCTCGTTCTAAATATAATTTGCCAAGCTGTAATGAAAAAAAAGTTGAAATACTAAGGTCTACTGAGATTTCGCAATTGTAATTTATACGAGTTAGCTCAAGGTGTCACACAAACAAAAGCAAAAAACAGTAAGTTATGTATTTTACCTTTGTGTTCGTCTTAAACCACAATCTATCATTCTTAGCATCTTTCAGAGCTTCAAGTGTTGTTTCATAGAATTCCTGAAGCAAATCCATCTGACATAAAAAATCAGAATTCTATAATTGTAAACAGCAAATTTGTACCTGTTAATAAAGTCAATCTGAAAAAACTAAAAGTGCATGCTTGAACTTCAAAATAGGAAAGGTATCTGCATCTTACTGAATGTCTGCTTTTAAATTGTAAAGTAACAAAACTAAGTAAACTTACTTTTCTTATATAAAATAAATACAATTAAAAAGTATTCACATTTTAGACATTTTAAGATTTGCAACCAATCATGCTAGTGAAAAATGAAAGCCAGCTTATACAAGTCCCTCTTACATAACCAAGTAATAAAACTCTCATGTTGTGTAACAAAAGACAAGCACAGGCAACACTGCTCCTACTTAAAAGGAGAAAAACAAAAATAATTTACATATCAAAAACAAAATATGATTTACAAAGAGAGAGAAATGGTCAAAGGAAAAGATGCTTTCTCCTTTCTGTACTACCAGTGCTGCCTGAAAGCAAGCTCTTGAGTACATCAAACTGTTTCTTTGCATAAAATAAAAAAATACAACATCCAAAATGGAAATTAGTGCTGAGTGTGACCTTTAACAAAGGTTCCACAGAGAATCTATTCGGATTGTATAAGGCTACTGGTTGTTTGGGGATAACAGATCTGTGGCTATACATTAGGTTAAGATTTCCAGACTGTCCCTCCAGGTCTGTCTCCAATTGCATTTAGACCAAACACACTGACCGCTGGCAACAAGGTATAGTCTAAGACAATCCTTTAGACCTTAAGAGTAAACCATCATTCAACTATAAAACTTCCATTGCCTGGGAGGGGCAGGACAGGAAGGATTGTGATAATGACAGAGTTGTCATCCCTGAAGACCAGCGATCCTCATATGCAGGTGCTACTTCCAGGTAACCAGTCAATTAGGGGAGCTTTCGATTCTCTGAAAAGCTTCTACAACACCGAAGAAAAGGAGCTGGGCTGTGTGTCTGTGAGCATGTACTTAACTTGCACAGTACACTCAAAGACAGGAAGTATTCAACACTCACACTTCATAGCAAGCTTTTTCAAAAGTTCCCCTCTCCCCGCAAAGTATTTAAAAAGTATTGTTGCATTACGAATTATATTTGAGAAGACACACAGTGTAGCTACTATGCTAAAAAAACCCCCTACTTTATCGTTGGCATAGAAAATTCAAGTAAATATTGCCAAAAAAGACAAATTTATGAGAAGTTACCTCTGTTGATAGAATCCATTAAATGTGGCGAAAATATTTTAACATATGACAACAAATTAATACTGCAAATGTTCTCCATAAGATAAAAAAAACCCCAAACCAACAGAAGATACACAAAAAGGCCCATAGTTAAAAATGCAGAAAGGAAAACCGTAACAGTGAAAAAACTGGTGATCTAACCTGCTTGGAAGTAGAGATATAATCAAGAATAGAATTGATGGATTTTTCAGAGTAATTCCTTGTAACTGCACTCCGTATGTAGGTCAATAGCTGTTTATATCTGTTCATCATTTCAGGAAAGTTAGTCTAAAAGAAAAACAATTACACTGTAATTTTTGTTTTAATGATTAAAAACTGAGGTGTATTTTGCAAATACACATACAGAAAAGGAAGCATAACAGAAAGACTATGCAGCAGTGGTTGCTATTAGGAATTTTTGTATCGCTGCTTTATTCATAAGCAGCAGAATCAGGAATAACTTCATCAAGACTGCATGGAATAGACATTTAAAATAATTATCTCAACAAAGAAAACAGAGTTGGCTATATAGCTATTTGGAACGGTTGCATACGTAGCGTATACATTTTTCACTGATTGTTCTGGTGAAGTACACATATCTAGAAACATTACCAATATCAATGGTATGATACCTCAGGATAGCAAGGACTGAGCCTCAAACTTTCAGAGAGCATCAGCTGACTACAGCAGCCGCTTTGCATCCGCTTTGCCTATGACTTGCAACCACCATGTAACTTCCTTGCCATGTCTGTATGAGCCATTAAAGGCTGCGGAAGACAAGTCTGGCAGATTTAGTTGTCATAGCCATAAATCAGAATAACAACATAAGATTTCTGGATCAAATACATATCTATGACATTTACTCTCAAGTGACAGCTGTAATTCCTACCAGTTTAAAGTTTATTTTAATCATCTGTTTCAGAGCTTTGAATCCCCATTCTCCTTTTTCACCTTCAAGCTCCAAAACCTGAAATAGAAGAATTTTTTAAACAGTATTTATAAAAGCTTTATTCTTAAATTGATTGGTGTATTGTTTAAAATGTACTTATCCCACATATGCCTTCCCCCCTGTAGCTATTCGTGCTATATTCTTTTACGGCGGGCCCACCAGCTCTCGGCTGGCTCTTTGCTGGAGCCGGGACGAATCACGCATATGCCAATATGGTGTGTAGTGAGACCCGTTTATTGTTTACAATACATCCCAATTTATAGACTCTTGTTCACCCGACTAGCTCCATGGTGATTGGATAGTGTCTCTGTTACACAGACAGCACACATCTCTTAAAGCACTATAATTGGATAAAAGGGGTTAGCCCCCACGTGGTTACTGTTTTGGTTAGAGTTAATCAAACAAGGCTAGTAGAGATATAATTTCCCACATAATAGTGTTGCAGCTGGGTTTGGCTGCTGTGTTTCCCAGAGAGAGTAGCATATTTTCCATAGTTCTAATTTCTGCTAGAAAGATACACCAACACCCCCCAACTTCATTCCACAAAGTAACGTTTCACTCTGCCCTGCTCTTCAATTTTAGTTTTCCCTGATATTATTGAGAAAGTTGGTGAGTGGTGTGTATCTTACTGATGTAAGGAGAGTGAATTGTTATTTATATATTTGTTGTTGTTAACACCAAACACCGAACTTTAATGCCACTCCATGAATACATATAAACAAAAAAGTAACCCTCCCTGCAAAACTGACTCAACCCACTAAATCAGACAAAAATTTACAGGAAATGTTTTGAAAGTAAAAATTCTACAAAGTTTGTTTAAAGTCATATATGTGCAAACATTAAAGATTTAAAACTGACACGAAGGAAAGAAACTCTGTGTCATTTAGTATTTATACAGTCAAAGCTTTGGAATCAGATAGCAAACCAAATACAATATACTACATAAGGCACTGGGGAAAACACTGTAGCATTTTAAAAACTAATGGATCAGGCTTCTACAGCTGGTACGTGAAAACACACTTAGGACTGTTTAATTAACTTAGTACATCCTGAAGATTAAAAACTCAGTTCTGCAGTAAAATAGGACTATTCCATGTCCTACTTATGCTCCCTAAAAACGATCCTGAAAGACAGTCAGCCAGGAGACTAAGTTGTCTGATGATAAACACTGCACAATTAGGAAGGTAAAATATAAACAATATTCTTAAAATTTCAGAAAATAACTCAAATGATAAGCTTAAGTATTTTTAAATGTGAATTAATATAAGAGATAAACTATAAAGACAGCAAACCTTCTGGAAGCTGCTTAATGCTGCTTTGGGATCATCTTCCTTCAAAGCTTTGGAATTGTAGTATTGATTTTCCAGATCCACATTTGGTTCAGAATTGCTGTCCTCAGAATACTCCTACATTTTAAGGAAAAAAGAGGAAAAAAAACACCCAACCAAATATAAATCAGAGAAAAAAGGAGGATAGAGAACATCTAATATTCTACTGAAAAAGGATAAAATACAGTAACACATCTACTGACACAGAACGTTTGTGTATTAGGAGAAAATCGTCAGTTTTAGAGCATGTAACAGGTAGGGACTCACGATGATTTCATCTCTCTTCCAGCACTAGGCCAGCCTCTCCAACAACACTTGCCTGTCAACAGATTTCTCTCCCGACTAATGAACTCAAAGCTCTACCAACTTTGCCTTTGGGACAAGTGCAGACTCTGTTATTAAATTCTGCCAATTTTGGTGTTTACAGACAGGTAATAACATGTCATTTCTGCATGGGGGAGAGAACATGATGGCCACTGGTCTTCTAAACGGTGCTCTATTATATGACCTTCGCTATCCACAGAAAAGACACTGGCTCAGCTACCACACAACTCATGATTCAGCAATGGATGATACAAAATGCTTCCATGAATCTCTCTGTAATCTGCTTTTTTATGCCAGAACGATTCATACTTGTCTAAGGATATTAAAAAAAGAATAATGACGATAACAGCAGCTGCTTCTGTGCTGAGAAGCGGGAGATGATTGAGAAAATGCTAAAGATACTGCCATAGAGGGAGGGGTTTGGCATAGGCACAATAATTTAATCAAATAATTACCCATCATGTACACTAGCGCCAAAAAAATTGAAGAATTTACTTCTACCAATTACTACTTAGTTTAAAAAAAAGTATTCTGAGGCTTTTTCTGATGAAAAAACAATTTTATCTTCTTTTGCTGAAGGATGATGTTGCGAGTCTGAATTACAAAACAGCAACAAAATTCAAATAGTAATTTCATTTGAGGTTTACACAAGTCAAACATACATCACACTTCTCAACTTCCAAGCCAACTTCTCTCCAGAGAGTGCTTAGCTATTAGGAGATGGACTGTTTAACAGAATCTGCTTAAATCTCAAAGTTACTATCCTCAGAGTAACCTTCCCTTGTAACAATATAAACAATACATGGTTAGGTGCCCTTCTTTAAGTTGGAATCTCTTCTTTTACTGCAATTCTTCATCAGGCACATTTATTCTTTTGTTCATTCATAGATTTCTTATATTAATGGACTCCTTCAAAACCATGGGAAGGAATGAAAAAAAAAAAGAGGCAAAAGAGAAGTTTTAAATTAGCTCTCTCTTCCCCACAGTGCAAGCAAATCTTCTAAACTTTAAGTTTTGTGAAGTTCTAATAGAAAAATTATGGAAGCTCACAGTTGGTCCAAGTGTTATTAAATATTAAACATGGTCCTTGAGAAACTTCCAAGGTTTCCATGTTACATATAGGCAAGTTGCTCACAAGTTATCTATTTATGCTCACATGAAGTATGAGCAATAGTATTTAGTAAGAACGAATGGACTTAAAAGCCTAGCAAATTCCACCTGTTTTCTGAATTCTCAGAGAACTATACAACTTAAAACTGTGAAGAAAACAGGAAGCAAGTGTCTTATTTCATTGGGCAGACTTTCATTTTGGTTAGCTTTTTTCCATAAATCCTTTACCCTATTCATCCAACATTGATGGAGCAGCTACAAGCACACGCACACACGATGCCAAAGCTGTAAGCGTATCAGGCACCTTATGAAGATAGAGGATGCCAAAGCTTAAACAGCATCGCATTTAAGGTACGTGTCATCAGGTGATGTCTTATTTATACTAAACTTGAACAATGGGGAATATTTTTGGCAGAAGTATCTATTTGTAAAGATGAAAGGAAAGCAAACTCAGTTAATTCCTTTTAGGAAGCAACGTGCTCTATTAGCCTAAAGCCAGAAACTTCCAAATTTTCATCTTAGCTCTAGCAGTGATTCCAGATGTGGGCTCATGCAGGAGGCCTTTTTTCAGATCATTTTTCTCAATGCTACTAAAATATCCCATAAAGGTATTTTCATAATAATATTAATACATAACAAAGGATAAGTGTTAGGTCTAGAGTTTGGGGGTTTTCTCCCTAATAGAAACACTTTGAAACGCAAATGTAGTGTCCTGTGTTCTCACAGCTGTATTTTTCCTTCACTTGATGCCAATTTGCCTCACACCAAATTTAGGATGTTGATACAGACTTAAAGCTCTAAGGGCTTTACTACTTCTGGAAAATGTAATGTAACGTGCTTACTTTAAAAGACAGTGGGTATGAAGAAAACCATGAGCTAAGTATGAGATGATGCTGTGAATCTGTACACAATAATAAAAAGAAAAAACCAGCCATGTAGATACTGCATCTTAATTTAAGCCTCGATGCTAATTATGCTGTGCTGACCAGTTCAGAAGGACAACCATTCTTACCTCCTTTTGATGCAGAGATGGCTTTTGATGCAGTATGATATGAATGTGAGAACATTCAGCTTTTGCCAAAAGCAAAAGGAGAGGAGGAGGAAAGTAAATGCCTGAAGATATATCATCGAAGTTCAAACTAGGAAAAAGATGCATTTCTTTCCAGTACTGAAAACAGGAAAGTCCTTTTAATAATAATGCCTAACCTTCCCTCACCCTCCTTTTTAAGACCCCTGCTTCCTGCCTGAACTTCCCCAACTCATCCCTTTTAGGCAGAAAGTTTGTTCCATCAAACAATGCAATACCAAAATAAAAGCGCACAAAAATTTGGTAGAATATCAGGCTTATAAAAAGTATCTCTACGTAACTCTAAAAATCTCTACTATACCATCTACACCTAAGAATACCTTTAACTATAACCTCAAGATATAAAAGCACCTGTAGCTCCAGCTGACATACAAAAAGTAACAAGCCTAAGAACTGATTTTGTTAAGATCTTGGGGATATTTTTTAAATGGCCATCAACGCTGCTGGCACAAATGAGAACAAAGGTTTGAGTATGCAGAACTGATCTTTGAAACCCATTTAGTTCTCCCTTCCTGAGAGAATCAAGTGGGGTTTTTTTATTATTACTCATGAAATTAGAAAGCCCTGATACAGCTTTAAAAAAATGTAGTTAAAAAAATTTAACACATTATTTAAGCATTGTTCAATTGAAAATTTGCACGTTCTAAATGTAATAAGTTATGAACAATCCAATCCCATCACATCACTTTTGGGGGGAAGAAAAATTACCACACAAACTCAACTGTAATGGAGATAAAAAACTGATGTAGCTTCCTCTGCCTGGAAAATAGTTCTTTCAAATTATTTTAACAAAAGTTCAATTAGTACCAAGGAGCTAATTTAATTTACAAGTTTTTATTACATTAAGTTTTCAGGAAATTCGGTTCATCTAGGAAACAGTTTTAAAACATTAACCCTCGGCTTCTGAAATGAACACACAGAGAATACAATTGACCCCAGTCAGTTCTAATCATCCTTTTTAGGGCACGGATCCTTTTGCAGTTTCTTCAGCAGCAAAGGCATGTTAAGAGCATCCAGAGGGCCCCAACCCTCCCTGTTCATTTCAGGTCTGACTGATCATCACCGTTCCCTTTCACTGCAGTGATTCAATATTTATGCTGTACAAGTCCTTGATGATGGCTGATCCTGCTTGGGTTGAGAGAAGCGGCCTGCCAGTGCTTACGCAGACACAGGCCTGAGGCTGGTGAGCTATGGCAGAGGGCCATAGGTGAGCGTGAGGGTGAGCGGGGAGGGTAAGAACACCAGCTGTGGTTTCAGAAAACCATCACAGGAGCCTTAGTCAATGTGGCCCCAAGAGATTAAACAGAGCTCTTGAAGCATGGCACCTCTCCCCACAGGCAGAATAAGGTACTTGAACTTGGAGACTGTAAGGCTGTATTGGTGACATTTAACAGAAGGCTTGTGGTATTCTGGCAGATTAGAGCGGCCTATTAACCTAGTAAAGTTAAACATGTACAAACCCAAACATACAAATACTTTGGGAAAACTATCCTTGTTCACTTACTAATTTTCTTGTCTCCTCTCTTTCCTGAAGGACTGCCCTAGCCTCTACATCAAAGTGGAGTGATAATCTAAACTTCTACTTCTCTGTATCGTTCATTAGCTATAGAGGACCCAAACTCCTATTTTGCAAACCTTTTTCAAAATAAAAAAAAAAGGAAAGTAGCTATACAGAGGATAACTTTCCAGATAAAAAATACAATACAAAGCGTTCTATTTCCACAGAAATTTATCCTTCGAGGTCATTGTTAACACTACTTATTCCTGTCCATTTCCAATTGCTGCTAATGTTACCAAATTTCAACCACTGGCCTGACTCAAACCAATTTTTTTTTATGAAGCGCAATTGTTTCAGAGAATAAGTCTGGTACAAATTTGAATTTACTTCAGCTAACTTTGTTTCATAACCACGGCATTTAGGAAGTCTGTTAACTCTAGGATTTGGAACGAAGACCTGGTATTTTGCAAGAACACTAGTGATGTGGGTTTGGGGGTTGGAGGAGTGGGTGCTTTGTTTGGTGTTTTTTAAAAAAACAACATTAAAATGCCTTAATGAAGCCAACTGAAAAAGAAAAGAGAATAATTCCTCAACATATCAATATATTAGCTTGCCAGCTAAATTTCTTGAGTATTTAATCTACAATAAACACACTAATTTCACATAAGTCATGTGCACTGGTTGCAAAAGTGACCAACCAAACACCATCTCGGCCCTAAGAATAACTTTCTTTTCGTTTGCTCTTTCTGGATCGCTGGCCCCCAGGCACCAGGACAAAAAGCAAATACCAGTTTCTATGTGCACTTGCCACTGGTATCCAGGAACACGAATATAAAGAAAGCAATCAGACTGGAATGCAAAAGAGTAAGCTGGAAAAGAACAGTAACAAACAGTGAGAGTAAAAACAAGAGTGTGATTTGTGTAAGAAGTCTGCAACCACTCAACCATGCGATGGTAGTCCTGGTTTTCTTTTCCACATTCCAGGTCTCTGCTGTTCTGCTCCTGCTGGCCACCTCTGCAAGTCATCTAGTGCCTGCTGGCTCCCACCGGGCCGACACCAGGAATCAGAATTCTGGGAAGCCAGCAACTTGCACCAGGGTCAGTACAGTTCCATGGAAAGACTGTGCTCTGCCTTTGTTTTAATTGTTTTTTTTAAGCAGAAGTTGGAGGATGCACAGAAATGAGACAGGTGACTACAGAAAGAAAAGACTAGTATTATGACATTTAAAGAGTATTGAAAAGAAGTGCCTTTTCTTTCCACCTAGATCACGCAGCTCTGCTATAGTTATGTGCATCCTTTCCTCAAAGCCCAGTTTTTAGCACAACTTAGAACTAATTTACTGTTTAACACCCAGCTACGTACCAGATCCTGGGGAGCTCTGTTCTGATGGGAGTGATGAATAACTCTCTCTTGAAAATGAACAAACAAACAAATAACAAAACCCAAGAACTTACTGACAATTCTCAATGTTCAGACAGAAAGAATATACTGACTAATTATTCTACTGGGGCTTTTTGCCCCAATACTTCATTCTGAGACATTATGGTAATGGGCGACATAAGCCCCAAATATATTAATTCTGTGTTTAAAGATGAGTCTGAAGAGAATGCATAAAATATCAGGACACACACTGAATCCATATAAAATATGAAACAGTAATTAATTCAGAGAATAGTATACCCCATGTCCTCTGCAAAGCTGTCTTTTTTTTTTTTAAATCACATACTAAGGTAATTAAGCATAACAAACACAAGAGGGTAAAGCAGATCTTCTTGATTTGGTATTTCCCTAGTTCTGAACATTTGTTTTTGCAGCATTATCACTTCATATATAAATATGAATTTTTAAAAACTATGGCAATACTGAAACATCAAGAGTTGGGAAGAGGTGACTGCACGAAATTTCAACTGTATCTATAAAAAACTTCATAAATATAAGGTAGAAAAATTTCCCTGTCTACTGATGAGATTGCTTATCAAGTTTGGAAACATATATACTCTTATTTCAAAAGGAATTTCTGCTTCTCCTCACTGGAAAGAAAGAGCAAACCAATTCACATTTACTAAGCTGCCTTTCTGATAGCTTCAAGCAAGAGGCAAGACTGCCTATTTCCTAGTATCAAGACAGCCTGAAAAGGGAAATCCCCGGTAATCCAAAGGCATGCTCCCCATCTCTGAGCCACGCCAATCCTTGTGAACCTGTAGCCATCTCACAGGGGTGCAAACTGCGGGCTGTTCACTGCAAGTCTATACAGCTCTTCTACTGAACTCACTGAAATAAGACAGCTCCATAACGTAAAGATAAGTTGCTCAGCAAACAGATTTGTCTATCCTTCCCCCAGATTAACTGTAAAGTTTAACTTCAGAACACAATGTCTCAATAAGAACATCAAAACCGAATCCCTTGTTTATTTAAAACAAAACAAAAACCACCAAACAAGTAGATGTATTATAACAACTGTCAATGTGGTGGTGGTGTGCCTGGAAGAATCAATTTCTGGAGAAAGGCTGAGGGTAGTCTCGAAGGCAATTCTAAATATAGCTTTTAGTCCGAAACTGAAAACAAAACTGGAATTTGCAATGGTCCTTCCCTCTTCTTCTCCACCATCAAGCTGAAACAAGTAAAAAGAACCTGGACTGAAATCATACAAGGCACCTAACAAAACACAAATTAAAATTGTGTGGGTTTCAGAATGACCAGTAAACATTATTCTGATCACTGAAGCATAAAGTGGAATAATCCATGTTATAATCGAGTCTGTCACTGTAGATTACTAGCAAATTATGAATCTTGGCCCATCCACCCACAAATACAAATGAAAATTTTTCTTGCTATCAAGACCTCCCACAGGTAAAGTTATCTTCTACAGGAGCACGTGAGGTCATTGACAGGCAAAACCTTGATTATTAACCCAATGAAAAACTAAGCAGAAACAGTCAACTATGATCTGAAAGGTAGGTCATCTTGAGTTGTTTAGCAGCATAGTGTTTATTCTAATTATATGAAAATCCATGATGAAGCTGGGAAAGAACTGGGCCTTCAGAATACCTCTCTGCGTTTCAGTTCAAGTGCAAAATATTTGCATATTAAGGAAATAGTTTAACTGTCTGGGCTCTACATAATTAGCAGGTCAAGAGCACATTTAAAGAGAAACAGCCATAATCACTTCTAATAGAAGCTGACAAAAGGAAAACTATTTCGGGAGTCTTCTTTTCACTACTATCTTTATGCTAGTAGCTACCCTGGAAGACCTGAATCTTGTTTGACCATACTTTATTTTGACAAAATATCTATTTTATCTTTCATTAACTGTTTCTGTAATTACTGCCTCTCCTCCTTAAAAAAAAAAATATTGACCAACACTCGCATGTGCTTTATTTTCAATTTGTTACTTATGTGAGTTTTTTGTCTTGTACAAATTTTTTTGTTTCAAACCCTTCTGCAGCAGCCTTTACAGTGAACTTGAGAACTATGGATCCCCTTATAGTCTTCTTTCTCTTAATTTACCTAGATTTATATCAACACCAAAGGAAGGAATCAGGCCCTGTCTTCCATGGCCCTTAACTGTTTTCCAAAACAATTTTGCAGAACACTGCAATTACAGTCTCAAGCACATTTTGAAAACATCTAATCTAATCATGGCTTGTTAGTCCAAGAATGTTGAAACTAATCTAGCTGGAATGTTTTTATTCTTAAATTGGGGGGGGGGTTCCATCAGTTATTATTCCAAACTAAATTTTTAAAAATATCTTTTATTTAAAGATGCAGTTTAAGTATTATTTGATGCTTTAAATGGGAATTAAATACTGAAAAGAAAAATTTCACACACTTCTCATTATTGCAAGCAGTATTTTTAAATTTTGGAAAGGTCCGGGCTAGTGGTAATTAATGACAATAAAAATGTTCCAAGAAAATTAACTACAGTCAAGGGCTAAAACTTGTCACAAGCAAGAGGTTTCAGGAAGGTTCTTCCTGTGAGGAAAAAAATACTTCAGAAAAAAGAAACACAGGGAAAAGTGTTAGACCAGCAATTATTTGTGGTGGAAACTGACATAACTCATCACGAGCTTAGAGCTGCACTCTTACTCAAACTCTGAGGCAGACAGCTGCACTGACAGGTAGAAAACTGCCGTTCCAATGGTTGCTCTGCATGCCCAGTTGTCATGTTACGTGACATTCAACGTGAATCCTGCTGCATTTAGTACTCCTTTGATTGTATCTCATGGCAAAATAAACACAGCATTTTAAACCAGGGCACAGATATCACCGTTAATGAAAATGAATGGATATTGATATTGGAACAAACTGGACCAACATAATATTTTTAACAGTGTATTTTCTTCAGAAACCTTGTTTCTAAAAGTGTGCGAATTTACTCATGGACTTTAGTGGAATACTAATAGCTCTCAGAATACTGACACAGGCAGTTTGTAAGGTTAAGATGTTAAGATGACAAGACGTGTCAAACAAGCACTCTTACGTGAATTTCAAAAACTCAAAACCAAAACCAGATGCTTTTATTCTATATGCAATGCCATCCAGACATTCTGAGCAGCTCCTTATAAAAACTGCCCAGAAACTATTTTATACAAAATCAGAGAAGTCTTTTAAGTAAATTCATAAGTAACAATGGCTATCAATTACTTTGTTAGAAAGCAAGTCTTCCAGAAGCAAGTGTCTGGGGTTTTTCAGTGAAATTCAAGTACTATAAATACAGGTTTACCTGAAATGAACAAAATATATGTATATAAATATATAAAAACATATTTAAAAAGTCTCTGGTCTAAAAACCTACACAAAGTTCAGAAAAGCAGATAACCAACCAACCAACCAACCAACCCTCAAGCTCCAATATAAGACAGTGGAAACAGAATTACAACTCATCAGACAGCACAGAAAACATTTTTGTTTCAAATATGACAGCTATTTGGTTTGCTAACACACCTCAGTTTTACTCATTGTAAATATTTTGGTTTTAATAATTTTAAAGAGTCTTGTTACATTAAAACAATCCCATTCCCCTCCCTATTTTCCCCCCATAAACTGGTCTGTTGCTAACTGCAGTCAGCATTTTTTTAATTGTAAAAGCTTAAAACAAAACCTGATGTCTAAATATAACCAGATACAACACGAAAAACCTGAAACCCTGCAATTAAAAAACCAACAAAAACAAAGAGGTGGCAAAAAGCTTACCAAGACTATAGAGGCAAAAAGTTAAACCCGAGCGTTTTGCATCAGAAACGGGCTGCGTGGCCACTTCTCCTTGCTCCCCTTTCTCTTCCCCCCACTTTTTCCTCAGTTTGACGCTCACGCAAGCACATGAATGACATCTGCTCCCGAGAACCTCTCGCAGCCCCAGGTGGGAAGCAGGGCAGGCAACTTTATGACTTCGTGCCCCACACTCCGGCCAGAGGCAGGAGGAGGGAGGCAAGCAGCGTGCTCGCCCTGACCCCTGTGGAAGACAAATGGGGGCCCAGGCTCGTTAGGCCCGAGGGGGCCGGCCCGTCGCCCTGCCCCCTGTGGAAGACAAATGGGTGCCCAGGCTCGTTGGGCCCGAGGGGGCCGGCCCGGGGCCTAGCTAACTTCCCGGGGCCGAAGTTGGCCTGTTTCTCCGCG
>NW_010411062.1:67749-84698 GCF_000710305.1 Buceros rhinoceros silvestris | reverse complement strand
GGTTCCTCCATGTTGAACCCAGGACACCAACTCACTCCTGAGTGTCAGTAAAAGAATTAAGTACTTGTTGATTTGTGGAATATACACATAAACTGGCATCACAAAAGGGATGTTCAGCACGCAGCTGGATACCAGCTCTGCAAGAAACATATGCTTTCCTCCCCAAGGCTGTGGATTGTCTTCCTAAACTCAGGTAGACTTCCACCTGCCTCACCAGAAGCCATGCCAAAGAGCACCCACCACCCCAGAGGTGCTGGGAGACCCATTCCTCCCTCTGGACATGCTGTCCTATGGAGGTGACAGCTCTCAGCAAGGAGCCCCAGAACATACCCAGGCTGTATTCACTAGGCAAGCCCAAGCACAACTAAGATATGCCCCACCACACAGGCACCCCTTCCCTCCCCTCACACGCCGGAAGGATTATGGGGCCAGTACAGGGAACTTCTTGTTCTGCCAGGGCATAAACCTCCCTCTCCTGGTCTCCAGGAGGCACAAAGCAGCTCCGAGTGGTTGCAAGCAGACAGGCTTTGTACAGAGTTCCCACAAACATCATTGCTTTTATTTAAAGCAGAAAACACAGGATGTTACAGATGAGTGGAAAAATGTGAACTGCCCCACTGCCTGCAGAGCCCCTCAGACTGGAGAATGCTTTTCTGGAAGTCAGAGGGTCTCCAGACAGGATTAGGAAAGCAGATAGTGTCTGCTTTAGCTTTTTATTTTTGTTCTCCTTGGCTGCAGCTACACCTCCCCACACCACACACACAAACACCCCCCCAGCCAGGGTTCCGTACCTTCCCTCCCACTTACAGCTTCCCATAGCCCTTTTGTATTTGACTCCTGGGAGGCCTTTTTCAAACTCCTTTTGTCAGTTCCATCTCTTTGAAACCCTGGAAAGCTACCAGCAAGAAGCCTGGCTCCAGCTCCCCACTGCCAGCGCTGGCAGCAGTTTACCCAGTCCTCTGCCAGGCTCTGCCCCTCCACAGGAGCCCACAGGCAGCCACCACCACCTCCGCTCCTGTCCAGCTCCAGACAGACAAGTTGTACTGGTCAGTGGCTCAACAGCTTACACAGTAACTGCTTTATAGCACCACTAGCATTCACAAAATGCTAGAGTTCCCAAAGCTCTGACACCTGGTACAGAGTTCCCTCACACAGCTTTGGGAAAGAATCATTAAAAAGATCTCAATTTATTCCTGCTTTGATGATTATGCAAGACAAAGACGGCCACAGGTAGATTTTTTTTTCTAATGTTAGCATATACCTTTTATTCTTCAAGCTAAACAACCACCAGCTGACATATCTAACATGTTTATCAAAATAAACTGGAGATATCCCAAACATTTAGTCTCAGATAAGCAGCACTTACCACTTACTTAACCGTCTTTTACTGATGCTACTTAACATTGCAGTGGCTGGAGAGCTACAAGCAGCAGCAGCAGACCTCAGAGCAAGACACAAACCACATAAATTCCATAGAGCCACATTACCTTTAATAGAGTTAAGCTTAATTTATACTGCTTGAAACATCTGGCTGAAAGTACCTTTAAATTGATTACAATTAGAAATGGTTGATTGGCTTGGCCCTGTTGTCAGTGACCACAAGATGATCTGGTCAAAAGAGAGGCACTTGCTATTTTTTTAATCACAATTCCATTTTCTGAGCATAGTAAAATAGCTAAGCAGTGTATTGAATGACACAGTATTACTCATATGCTTAAGCATCAGGGTCCTTGATCTTGTGCTTTGTAAAGTGCTCTGAGTTGTGCTGTAATTGCCTATAAATATGTTGCTGATCATGCTCAAAGGGACACTGTCAAGGTTGGCAGGCCTACAGTTTGACTTAGTAAAATGACATCTTAAAATAGTTTTATTCTCAGTGTTCCTAAATTACCAACTTGTGGTTTTTATCGTGCTTCGTTTTATCCGTCCAGCTCCTAGGATTAATAAGGTTATGGGAGAATGTTCACTTTTAAAGCAATGGCGCAGTCATAGAAATGGTATGATAGAGGTTAATGTTCCCACCCTGAATGTGCAAGTAAAAGCACTTTTCTGTAAAACCTATTTTTCCTGATGTTAATGGGCATAACCTCTACTGCCCTTATGGTTTGCCACCCCTTGTTGAAGCAACATCTTGTGAAAGAAATCTTTAAGAAAGAGCACAAGCCTGAAGGGATCAGGCCTGGGCAAGTCTGCAGCTGCACAAAGTACCCATTTTCCATGGCATCTCTTTGTCAGTCAATAGACTTGTCCTAGCTGAGCTAAAGGGGAGGAGATGCAAAAAGAGTAAGCCAGGCAATAGAGTTACAAAGCTGGTGAGGATCCTGTAACTTCATCTCATCCTCAGCAGCACTGCCAAGATGCAGAGGGGTGAGGGAATGGATGGGGAAATCCCAGGGACAAGAGTCCTTTCCTGTACTGTCACTTCTGTGAGCAGCTCTGTGGCTGGAGTCCAGTGGCGGGGGAACTGAAGCCAGTTATTGAGGAGTTTTTTTGATCTCAGGCAGAGAGTGGTATTGGTCTTTCTCTTAAGGACTGAATACAAACAGCTAAGAAGTGAAAGGTGGCCTGGAATCATTCCTTTTATGAAGGGCCTGATTTGTTTCTGAGCTGAATAACTCAGCTCCCTCCGAGTGGCAGTCTTCCAGCACACATTGTACTCATGGGAAACCTGCAATGCCACAGTAACCAAAGCCATAGGTGCCAGTAAATGAAAAAATATGGCTCACTGGTGCCAGGGACAATGCAAGACAGGGGTCTGCTGGGGGGGAAACAAGCTATAAGCAAAGGATGAGCTGATGGTGCCAAGGTTGCTGTGTAGAAAGGCATTTTTGGACGAGGAGATGTGGCCTCAGCACCCCCTGCAGTATCCTGCTAGACTCTGTGCTGCGAAGTTTGAGGGTGAAGTCTTGAGTTTCCCAAGGGGGCCTACAGATAGGCTTCACCTTCCTCTCTGACCGGGAGGTGAAAGATTTACAGATGCCCTAGATGTGAGGTAGGGTAATTGATGTGCTCATCCATCACAAGTGCATGTTAGTCACAGGACAGACACTGCCTGAACTCTTGGGACTTGAGGAAAGCCCTGGCAATGAGTAAAAGAAAACTCTGAAAGAACCAAAAACCACATAGAAAAGCACGGCCTCAGGAGCCTGAGAAGAAGGCACACCTGCCGCAGCCATGCCTGAACCCGGGAGCGGTGAGCGCTCATGGCCAGTGGCATCACTTGATGCTGTCGTTCCTCAAAAGAGTAATGAAGAGCAAAAATCTTCCTCTTTTTTTTTTTTTTTTTTTTTTTTTTTTTTTTTTTTTTTTTTTTTTCAATTATAGGAAAGAGAAGAAAGTAAAAGAAAAAAACAATCCTCAGACTCAAGAACCCACAGAACAGAAAAATGTGAGTCTAATGTCAGTCTAACGAGATCCAGCTCAAAGTTTCAGCAGGTGGGAAGGTGCTCCCCATGCATCCAGTAAACACCAAAGAGTCCATTTTGAACTCTAACAGTTGTAGGAAAACACTTGAAAGTGCAACTTGCATGTATTTTAAGAGCTTTCAGAAACAGGAATTAAAGCAAAATGAGCCTGAAGTCTGTACTTTTAAAAATCTCTTGCTTTTTAGACAAAGCTCGTATCTCCTGTTTTATTTTGAGCTGACTCAATATTTTTAAATGGTTGTCCTTGAGAATTGTAAAACTTGTTTTATTTTTCGTATATTTATTCCATAGAAATGCTTAAAAAGCAATAAAGTCAATCTCAATAGCCTTGCTTAAATCCATGATTATATCATTTCAGAGTTGTGGGTATGCAGAGAGAAACTAACTGAAATTGTAAGGGATTCCTGTAACAATAGTTACATTGTTTGTACACATGTATACCATAATAATAGCAGAAAAGCAGTAGCAATCTTGCAGTTTTAAAACTTTAAAAATATTTTAAAATATATGTGCATATTCATTGTTTACCCAGATTAACAGTATCATTAAGGACTGATACATTATTTATGATCTATCTTCCATCTGTTTTATTGAAGTTTTTTATGGGCTTTGTTTCTTCAAAACTGTGGTTGTGCCTGTTGTTCACCAAGAGGAACCCAAGTTCCATGAAAAGGTAAACACCTGGAAGCCAAGATCAGGAGCGTGTAAGAAATAGAATTAATTTAATGACAGTGCTTTATAATGTACCATATAAATTTTCCTGCTGTAATTGGAATACGCATTCAACAGTTTTATTGTATGTCAGTGCACATTATTCGGCACAGCTGCTTAGGGAGGCATTGCTGAACTGGTGTTTCTCTTCCATGACAAACACCTATTAAGCAGTCAGCATAAACTCTTCTTGTTACAGCCTCTGACATCACCCTCAGGGCAAGCGGACACAGAACAGCAATTGCTGAACTGCGTATGAAAATTATAGTTTTATTGTCTATACAAGTGAAGGTTTAACTCAGATTCCTGCTCGAGTCAGCTCTGTTATAAAGGAGTGATTCTTTCAGGGAACAAACAAGCACAGTACACCATTGTAATCAAAGGAACAGGCACTATTTATGTATTGGAAAGCCTTGTTCACAATAGAGCTAACACTCTAATGCCCCAGAAGCCACTATTTTAGCAGCTGTGGAGAAAAAAAACGGCATGACTAACAAGATACCATACAGAGTCAGACACAGTTTTTTTAGAACACAAATGGAATCATCCCATTTGATACAACTTAGTTTAATATGCGCGACTGATAAGTAGGGATCATGTATTTAATGTTTATATAAGCAGTTTCTCCACCGTAGCGTTCAAAGACTTCCAGTGTCTCTTGAATCAGATCTCCGATATTTTCACGCTTCTGATGGCTGTAGTCTATTCCATCGCCTGAATTAACTGGTTAATAAAACAAAACGAAACAAAAAACCAAGTATTATATTAAATTTACTGTTATGCTTTGAATTAATGACATAGGAAATCACAATTGGTGGTCACTCAATGTGCCTCTATTAGATGCTTTGCTCTGTGACATGAAACAAAGCTGAATTTGAAAACAGGGTGGTTTTGATATCTCTTTAAGGCTCTGCTCAAGTTCTGACTTTGTATGCCTTTAAAATTTGTTTAGGTACACTGTACTTCAGTGGCTAATAGAAAATTCTAATAAAAATAAAGAAAACACATTCTTTTACAAGATGAAGATGGACTCTCTTACACAGTTAATCTGTTAAGACCATTCCTTTCTTTCTAACACTGTTTATTTAGGACAAAATTCTACTGCCAGATGCATAAATGCTTATCTATAAAATGTGACTTAAGCTTGTTATGGTTTGAAATCTTAAATAGGTATTGCTTTAGGATTGCTCCATGTGAGGCATCATATTCACACACGTTGTTCCTAATAGAGGGGATGAGATGTGGCCTAAAAGAGATATCTGGAATATAACATGGCATTCATTCAATTTCTGCTCCCTGAAAAATGTGTAAAATTAAGTCAATGTCAAAAGGATAGACTATTGCAGCCCGCAGATGCAGTAATATTTACTGCTGCTTTCTGTAACGTGGACTAGCAAGGGCGACACCCGTTCGTACACACAGAGCATAATTCTTTAAAAGAATCAGTGTGAACAACTGTGACAACAAAAAATACAAAAATAAGAAACAGCTTCACCTGCAATGATGCTGAGAGATTTAAAAGAGGAAACCTTTAATTTTGTTTGAAAATATTCTGAAAAATATCTTAACATGAGTATTTTCCAAGACATATATCAATAATAATTTGGTAGGAGCATAACATATGCAGATCAGGTGTGGGGTAGTGACCCCGTGGAATGGCTGTCACACTGCTGTAGGGTAATCCACACACAATCAGTCAGTGGTCTCACTCTGGGCGGTGGTGGCAATGTGCCTATGTCATACATTTAACATCTCAAATAATGCTGCTTTCTTACTGATGCTTTCAGCTGGCCAGTGAAAGACACATTTGTTAAGAAAATGCAACCAGCTTCCTGGGTAGTGCCTGCCTTTCACATTAGAAACACGGCACACACCAGGGCAAGGGCAGCTTTTGTTCTCACTGCTGCCTCCACACCCAAATCTGGACTTAAAGTTTGTGACTTTGTTATCAGTAAAAACTGAGGAACCATGCTCATGAAGAAGGAGCTGATGAACAAGTGTAAAAATCATCCTTTTGATGTATTTTCCTGTAAAATATCTGATTGCACTCCAAGTTAATTACATGTATATCAGTTTTTCAAACTCCTTACGCACATTTGTGTCACTTTGCTTTTTGTCAGATGTTTACAGAAACACAGATGTGACATACGACTACTGGGCTTCTGAGAGGAAAGGCAGTCATTTTTTTGTGATGATTACTCTTAAGCACACAAATACTTCCTTATATATTAACTATTTCACTAACATGAGAAGCCAGGGTTGTGATATCAAAATTTACTACAATGAATTTGTTGATAATGTTAGATGTAATAGATTATGAGAGTGCACTAAAACCACCAAAAGCTATTAAATAAAAGGATTGGCTTATACAAAATACTAATGCAAAAAGAAAAGCATGTAACAACTGAGTGCAACTTAGGCTGAATATGGTTTGCTCTTGCAGAAAACAACTGAGATCAACTGTGCCTCATCACCTGTGTTGCATGCACACTGCCAGCACTCCCCAGAACACCTGGAGGTATTTCTGATTTCACTGGTTTGAGCAAAGGTAACCCTGAACCTTGACCTAAGTCTTGGCAAATATGTAAAGGAATTACTGACTTTCCAACCATTTGTCTACTATCTGTAATTTTAAGCCTACACACATGCTCTGTTAATAAGCTTACACAGCTTCAATCATTCTTTCAAAGAAGCACAAAAAAAAAATGAGCTCTGGAAGTAATGGTGATACATTGCTAAGCAAGTTCCGAGGAGGCCAAAAAGACACCGTGATAATGCTGGTAGCAGAGGTATCTTCCACAATCCCATGTTACGGTCTTTATCATAGAGCATAGTCTGTGCAGTAAATGATGCCTTAGATGCTTGATTAAAAGATGCCTCAGAGAATGAGGCAATGATTAAGGAAACAGTCTGCAAGGGAAGACTGAATGTGTGATGTGCAGACTGTCATTACAGGTTTTTTTTCCTACAGACCATCTGTGCTATATGAAGCTTTGTATCCTCAAGATAGCCATAATTCACATTAATGTCGTGACACAAGCTACAACCAACAATACCAGAAAAGTGATGTCAGCATTGAGGTCACCTGATAAGTACTAAAATCACTGTCCTCTGCAGTTATAGGGATTAACAAATCTTCCAGACAAAAAAGATAATCATTAATGCAACAGGACAACATCCTCTAAAGGGATGAGTCAGAATGATCTGCCCAATGCACCTAAGGGTAAATATCTAGTCATAATAATAATGATGATTAGTTGGAAAAAAACCAGCTACTGAAGAATATTGGTCTCAGTGTGCTCTTCTCGGGTTTGACTCTTTTGAAGTTAGTTTGAATGAGAAGCCAACTTTGTCAGCCACAAAAATGCTGCATATGAAAAGTGTGAACATGGATGTGATTCAAGCTCTTTATGAAGTTGTCCTTTGTGAGGGAGAATAAATCAACATGAAAATACTAGGAAGCACACTTGTCATATTTTTGTCTCAAAGTGAAATGTCTGGCAAATTCAGCATGCATCAAGAGCTGTTTTCAGAGCAAATGTTATTTCTGTGTTTAGAAGAAACATGTTGAAGCAATACTAACGTATCTAGAAAATTACAATCAGGAAAACATCTCATTTACCTTTCTGGATCAAAAAATTAGTTCCCAGTCCCTTAAACATGCACCAATGGTTTCACGGTCCTTAAAAGTGAAGTGAAAGGCTTTTCACCTGTCAAGACCTGCACTAGCTGATGAAATCACCCAGCACAGGAAGGCCAGGAGCAGCACTCCTTGCCCTGCCGTCAGCACTGCCAGTGCCAGCTGCTGTAGCCAAGGAAACTCTGCTCAGACCCTCAGGGACTGAACTTAGCATTTGGCAGGGAACAGAAGAGGATTTGAATTTTGCTTTAAAATACGGTTTGTATTTTAGTCTAGACGTGCTTCTATTCATGATATTAAAGAAATTCTAGTGTTATTCGTATTCGTTCTCATTTAATTTTAAAATTTCACTAGGGTAATGCTACAAATATAAAACTGTGTTGCATTACAGAAGGACAAGCAAATTTGTCTCAGTGCAATTAAGAGCTTGATAAGTCAGTTTTGAAGTTCTGGGGTGGACAAGAAAGGTAAACCAACCCTTAAAGCTAAGTCAGATCTATTTGTTAGATTTTTGTTAGGTTTGTTAGAATCTGAAAGTATCTGAGACATTCTTTCGGTTTATTAGATTTCACTTCAAGGCAGGCCAAGTCTCAAATAGATGTTTTTTTTTTAAATTCCTCACATACATCAGAGTATCCTTCTGTAAGTATCTCACAGATACTTAAGTTCACTCCTAGTGATGGCTGTTCCCAAGGTTCTGCTTCATGGAAAGCACAAATTCAAACCAGAGTTCTCATATACCTGTTGTTGTAGGAGTGTCATAGATCTTGAGATATTACAGTTTCCTCAGATGTTAAATACCTAAGGAATGGTTAGTGTTGGAGGACAGAATAATACTTAGAAGAGATTTCTGAAGAGACTGTAAAGGAAGCCCCATGTCCCCAGCTTAAGCAATGTTTTTCATCAAATTGTAACTCAAAGGTCTTTCCTTTATGTTTTACTGACAAACTTTTGAGAGCAAATATACACACATATATATTTCAGATTGGAACAAGTGGGTTGTCTTGGAACAAGTGGATCCAAGCAGAAATTTCTAACTACTACTAATTAAAAACAGAGTTCTTGTATAATGGGAATTTTTTTGTACACTAATCAATAAAGGTATTTGGAAAGATAGGCGTCATTCCTCCCTTTTTGAATCTTGACAGATACTGAAAGATGACATGCTCCGAGTCATGGAAGGGATCAGTCACAAATCATGCTTTTTGACTTTATATTGTGGATGATGAAAGGACTGTTTGTGATAAAATATCAGTATAGCAAAAATAATTTTTAGGCTGCTCTGTTCATCCTAGTCAAACCAACAGGTATTTTCAGCAACTAAAATAATTACAGTAACCCAACATGCTAACCACTCACCTGAGTAAGATTTTTACTTCAAAGAAACAAGAGTGATGGGATCGTAAAGTGCAGAGAGGTTTCTGCTTAACACAGAACAATATAGAGTTAGGCAGTGCAAACTAGCATTGAAATACTCTGTGCAAAATTTCAGGACTTTATCTCTTCTAGGAGTCAGCATCAGCACCAAGAAATAAATGGAAGCTGACTTCAGCTCTAGATTGACATGCATGTGTGCCAGGGTTCACATCGCGTGAATTCACTCTCAGGTACAGTTCAGAGTTTAATTCATTTTTCACAGTCCTCCTGTCAGGATTAGCCTAATTGTCATAAAAGATGTTGGCTTCCTGACCAGAGTGGAAAATGAAAGACCCTGATGAGTCAGTGTGATGGGAGGGAGGAGGGCTCCATTGCGCTGCTCCTCTTGCTGTGACTCAGAACCATGCTTTGAAATTGTCAGCTCCAGGAAGGATGAGGTAGTTTGGTCTCCCTGTTCATTTAATTGAAAGTTTATGAGAAGTTACAGGCTAAGACTCTAAAACCCTCCTGTCTACTAAGAAATGGAGGCACATTGTTGGTCACTTCACTCAGGAGAAAGAGGGGCCACCAGGAGATTACATCTTCCAGTTATTACTGACCTAGACAGAAAACAGCATGTTCCGTTCCCGAAGGCTCAGAGCAACGTGAACATTGGTTTTACATGTTCCTTAGGACACGTCTAGATTATGTTCACAGAGAATTGGACACTGGCCTCATGCAGGCTGGTCCCAAAGCAAGAAGTTTGGAAAGAGGAACTCATAGGGTAATTTATGTTGGAAGGAACCTCTGGAGCCATCTGGTCCAAATGCCCTGCTCGAAGTCAGGTCCATTTGCAAAGTTAGGTCAGGCTGCTCAGGGTGAAATACCTGAAGTTGCTCAGCACAGAGTAATCTCAGAATAAGAAATGGTGCAGAGGTCCCCTTGAGACAGCGGAGCTTTTCGTCAGCTATTTCAAATGTGATGAAGGGAGGTGTTACTCCTTAAATAGTAAAACTTGTTTAATGAAAGAGATTTCGCTGAAGTTACAAGTTTCATAGGGAGAATTATTATCTGTTTTGACACAACCCAAACTTAAACTTTTGGCACAGTAACAGATTCTAACCTGCATATATAACATTGCTTTTGGAAGCTTAATCATATGGTGAAGAAAGAGGCACAGATTTGCCTGAAAAATTAATAAAATTTCATTAACATCCTGACCTGAAACTACGAAGACATAATTTTAAAAAATCTAACATGTATCTTTCAAAGCACTTTAAAACATTAAAATACTAATATACTTCAAGGAGGAAAAATTTTTGAATACGAACAGACCTGATTTTTGACACTATCAATGCTTAAGAGTTTCTTGTCTCTTGCTTTACTTGGCTCTTCCTTCTATTTTTCATCACTAGTGCTGTTTATCGCTTTACAGTGCTACAGTACTGCAAAGATTTCAGAAGAATGTTTCAATCCAAGAAGAAAGCCTGTATGCTTGGTATTTAAAAAGAATACTACTATGGAGACATTTCTGCTCATCATAGGTCTTAGGAAGAAAAATTATACTTTTGATATAAATCAGTGAGGTATTATGTATCTAAATAAGATACTTCTAAGATTTTCTTAATTTTTATTGAAGGCATTTTGCTTCAGCATAAAAGACAGATTTTTTTCTATAGTTATCTCCCATGTGCAGCTAGCTTCCAGTTATTTCATAAATCAGCATTTATTTTAAAATGTAAGTGCTCTTACTATAAATACTATTCAGAAAGTCAACAATTCAATAAGTGGAGGAAGTGCTCTGATTGGAAAGGAAACATTTGACTGACTTACAATGTTTTACTAATGATGTAAGCCTACTAGAGAGAGCTGTAACTACTTGTAAGTTGCTGCGGTGTCAAAAAAAAAAAAAACAAACAACAAACCAACAAACCAAAAAACTCAACTGAAAATGAGCCAAGACAGCAGCTGTTATCACAGTTTTCCATTTCCAGGAAATGTTAGCAACATCAGATGCAATACATCTGATGCAAAGCCCAGACTTTTTTTTTTTTAAACAGAAGTACAAAAATTAAAAAGAAATCACAGATTTTGTGACAAATTATATTCACAAATGTGTTTGATCAATGAGGTAAAAAATGAGATAACATTATTGTATATTTTTTCCTCTATAAGTACTTAAACTTCTGCAATGAATTTAGACTTTGAAGTTTGCCTATGTTTGTGCTACTGATCAATATCAAACAAAGTAGTATTAAATAATCTTAGATAAACAGCACACTCAACGGGGGAACAGAAACTGGAGTATGACATCTCTGTGGCCTTGGTGCACTGTTTACTGTTGCAAAATAATACATTAGGTCACAAATCGTGCTTAAAGGGCAACAAGAGTTGCACCACTTATGTGAATATGCTGTTCTTCCAAATGTTTTGGATGTACATAAGCTAATACAAAGTAAATTTTTTAGAGCTGGAAATCATGTTTGTGTGTGCAAAATTTGCATAGTTTTGCTGGACTAATGTGAAATGCATTTACTTGTTACATTAATTTCTCATCCAAATATAGCACATTTAATGCAAAAAGATTTAGAATCATGGAAAGACAATTTTTTTGTGTGGAATAATCTTTTTTTTTTTGAAAGTAATTCAAAGTAACGAAGCTGAAAGTCCCAAAATGCTTTCAAGATCACTGATTTCAGTATGAAACATAATCCTGCAACAGCTAATTTCTAACATTGAGTTCATTCATACTTAAACTCAAGATGCAATCTGTCCTCCTCCCCACTCCCCACGAAGATTTTTGTTTAGGTAACCAAAATGCTTTTGAGCAAAAGCCCTAGGGTTTTCTTTACAAGCAAAAAGCTCAGTAATTCATTAACTTGTGTTAATAATTGTTGATGTGTTTGTACACCTGTCACCTACTAACGGAATTTTTGGTGCCTAAATTTGCTGTTCAACATCATTACCATTTAAGGGATCTATTTGGTATGGCTTGCCCATCAAAAATTTCGTTGACAACTTGATGAATTCAGTGGCTGTTTCGTGACTTTGTGACAGGAGAGTGAGCCCTTTATTATCATTAGAATGCAACCATGTTAAAAATAGGTCAATATATCACAAACTTCATGCCGAAATTATGGGAGCAAGTTGTTAGCTATGCCTACAAGTTGCTGGATATGCCTGAATTTGCCAGTTTTCTAGTTTTTCTGTTCCCTAATTAAGCAAAATAAGCAAGAATCTGAAGTCAGCTGAGAGTGTTCTAGCAGTGATTTGAGAAGGGACAAGGAGGATGACTGTGTGGATTTGCCAAGATTTCTTTCATTGCTGCGGGACAAGGACAGAATTTATGCAGTTTAAAGGACAGCTAGCACTGAAACTGGAATGTGCTAGTTTATCCTCATGCCAGACGGAAAAGAACAGCCTAGTTACAAGAAAGTAAAACATTTAAAGAAGCAAGACAATTGTGTCCCCTAGGTGTGGCGTTTTTGCAGATTCACGGCTTTTGAATTGTGAAAGTGGAAACTTTTTGAAAGCAGTATAGGAATTGCACATCCACAACATGCAGACTGACTTTTTTTTCTTTAGCTTTAAGAATCTCTCACAAAACTGTCTCTTATTTAGCTTTTTCAACATTTTATCTGCATTAAGTGTGAAGACATATAAGTGAATAAGAAGAACTATTTCATTAGTGACTCTAATGGAAAAAACACTCTTCTTCTCTAAATTACACTGGTACCATTTTTATTTTTTTGCTTGACCTCTTACATAGAAGGGGCTCAAATATGAAGAAAGCAAGAAGTTTGGCAGCATCCAGCCCAAAGTGCCAAATAATCGAGATCTTCTCACATCAAAGTCAGTTTCATGAGGAAAGCTGTAATGCTTCATAAAATAAAGTTATGCGCAAAAAAGCCAGTATCTCAGCTTATAGAAATGCACTCCTCTTGTATGTCAGTTCTGCCTTCCGAAGTGATGTTGGTATGTAAATGCGCACTCCCCTCTTCTGTGGCACACAGTTTAGTGAGGACATACTACCACTAGCATGATACTACAGCTGATTAACAACAAAAAAATTACAGCAAGTGGTCATCCCAAATACTTAATCTTTGCATCTTTTTGTTATTTTAAATTATTAAGCTGAACAAAGATTTATTTGACAAACAGGGCCATGAGAGCTCTCCAATATAGCTTACTGAGTTCTTCAAATCTTGTTCTGACCTAAGCTAACTTTTGAAATGTTAAATATTGGCATTTAAATATCTTCCTCTGAGTACCCTTTAATGCTTTTTACTGATAATAAACGAACAGAGGAACCATATATTTCTCTGAACGTGTATTTCTCCTGAGATAAATCAGAGAAAGGGAGCTTGGCTGGTGGTATGTTGTGAAACTGCATAACCCATCTCAATAATTACTAAAATCAGCCATCTCATGTACGACTGCTATTTGCCTAGCTTGCCATCCAGACTCAAATATTGGAGCATGCTGATACTGTGAACTCCTAAACTGTCTGCTCTTTTCATTCATCTGAGAAGAACCACTTCTCTGACTTGGAAGAAAAGAACAGAAAGAAACTGAACTGCAAGGGCAGTTAATAGTAGAAAATGTTATTGATAGCATCAGTGGATATGTACAAAGACAGAATGTATCTGCACGTTTTTCCAGTAACCTCACCCAATACTAAAACCAGCTGCTGAGATTTAGCAGACTGATGCACTCTTGCAATACACAGCAAAACCTTTTGTTTCAGCATTTAAGCAACTTTTATAAGATTACTTCCTTTACTGTCCAAAATAAAATCATTATTTACTATGCCACTCTAGGTATCATAGACTCTAGATTTTTTAAAAAATGTACTCCTAACATTTTCATAAAGGGATTACAGCGATGTTATTAAAACACAAACATTTTAGTGACACCTAAATAAAATTTTTTTGTAACAAAGAAGTAACTGCACACAACAGGTGTGTATAAAACCGATAGGATAGGGAATGATTAGCGTTTCTTTGAGATAAAACTATTTATTTATATACAATAAATTTTAAAAGGTAAAATTATTTAAATATATAATATATATATTTATTTAATTACATTTTATTACTTTTGTTCCTTATTTTAAGAAAATGTTGGCATTCCAGTAAAAAATTTTAATAGAGAATTTTTCAGAAAAAACAAACAGCAATCATAGGTCCTAGCTATAGAAGAAATAAGTAAGAGCATATTTTTCTGATTTACAGTGTCCATGATACAATTTTACTGTCAGCATGTATGAGCATAGAAAAAAAAATGCTGCTATTTCTTACATTGCTTACACCTGAAGAATTTGCAGTCATCCATAAGCACACGATGTCTTAAGGTCATACTTGGTTTTACACATTTACTGAAAAAGTCCTTTAAACTTATCTATTCTGGGAGTACGCGGAGAAGTAAAATTGGCTTTTCTGTGTGCAAACGAGATACCTGGCATGCTCAGCAAGGTAAATACCAGTAATACCTTTATGACACCTGTATAGGTGCCTTCACGTAGAAAACATCCAACTGCTAACAATGCAGCACTTGCAGTTGAGTTTGTAATACTTTTCTTAATATCCTTTCACTTCAAAACCAGAACAGTAGAGCTTGAGAAATAATCTTTGCTTCTCCGGAGAATTTGTATTTGCTTCTCCTAAACTGCTGCAAATACCATGTATCTACAGGCTGATGGCAGTGTACTGGTTACAGTAAGTCTATCTCCCTAGCAGTGTCATTTGAGTGTTTGCTGTCTTGACATGTTGCTGTGCCAGAGCCTTCAGGCATATGATCAGCAATTTTGTTATTCTCCAGCCAATCCTGGCATTATAAGACAAATAGGACCACTTATGTTCTCCAACACAAAACTAAAGCATGCTACATTTTATAATTGCAATCTTAAATTTTATTCATAATTCACTCATCTTACAGCCCTTACAGACCTGGCGCCTGACAAACCTACAACTGTTCAGCCTCACAAGGAAAACAGCTCATATGTACACACAGACACACACACACACGTGTCAGGACAGGGAGGAACAGGCAAGAGAAGTGATATGGCTGAAAGCTCTTGCCAAGAAAACAGTTAAATAGCATGGCAGAGGCCAATGTGTTTGAATATTTGTAAGTTTGCATTTTCATGTATTATAATGAAGAACAAAAATAAAAAGCTGTCAAGAAAATTTTCCCTGGCAAGTTAAATGTGCTTTCTCACATTTGGGTAATCTGAGAGTACATGCACCCATCGTAACTAGCTTTACATTTAGTAACAATGAAATAGCCATTCCTATGAATGAAAATCATGAGGGGGTTTTTCAGATAAATTCTGGTCACATTGGAAAGATAACCTGGGAAAGAGCATAACTAATATCTAAGTGGTTCATATTTCAAGAGTAATATTTTCTTGCAGTTTTCCTGGAATGCATTTTGCTCAGTGGATAGAGTCAGCCTCTGGAGGAAAGGGAGAAGTAACACCTCACGAAGTTCCTTTATCGCCTCTCTCCAGCAGGCCACAGATGGCTGTTTCACCTCCTGAGTTGTTTAATGCTAATGGCTGCAGTTCTGGTCTCTGATCCAGCTCTGCAGCTGCAGTGCTGAATTGGTATCCATGGAAGCACTACCTCAAGAGTAACAGAAAACTCCGCTTCAGAAAAATATTACTGGCCACTTTTGGACAACAGCAGCTAATATGGAATGATGACTTTTGAATGAAACTATGGGATGTTATTTTAACGGGAAAGAATAACATATACTAGTTTCCGTAAATTAAAGTGAACAAAATTCTTCATGAGCCACCAAGAACTTTCAGCACTGAATGGTGATATTTAGAAAGGACTTCCTAAATTACTCGTCCTAGCACAGCCAAAGTTTATTGGATAGTTGGCTGATAAGTAAAATAGACAATTCTTGTCCTGGGGACAAGAATGTGGACACGGGAGGAGTAGAAGGCAAAGAAAATCAAAGGCTGAACATGGAGGAACAAAAGCCAAGGACATACATTTGGGCAATTAATTTTCTTAACTATGCTCCATAAAGGTTTTAATTTATATGAATATATACATTATGGATTATCATAACCATTCTATAGCGTAATTTAAAGTATCACAGTGGATGCTGATCAACATGTTATACATGAGCCTATTGAGATTCCACTGTCACTTTGTAGCAAAACAAAGTGAAAAGGTAGACAGGCTTGTCTGTCTGTAGCTAGGTTCCAATATCTTTGCTTTAGAGTTCTGAGCAAGAATCTCACCTACTTAGAAGTGTACTTTGGGAAAGATTAGAAGGGAATGTCAACCTTATTAATGTAAGCATAGGGCTCCTACAGGAATCTGTGCTATTGGCTTTTTAAGATGGAGGAGGTGAACTGAAGCTGTTTACTAGTTCATGAGAAGAGAGGTACAACAATATCCCAGTGCTTGAGACCTCTCCTCTTTAACTGTCTGCCTTCCTTTTAATTGTATGAATAAAAAATTGAGTCATCCAGAGATTTGCTGAATTGGTAACAGCCTTGGTTTAGAGAGGCATACGCTTTCCTCTCTCCTTAATATCAAAAAATGCTGAAGAGTCAGTAAGTCATTTCAGGCATGCTTGTTATCAGATCTAGTGCCTCAGCCATCTGCCTCAACAGCTCCTGAAACTGCTGATATTGTCTGGCAGAGATTATAACCACTGACACTGAATCCTCAGAAGTCATGGAAGGAGTCAGGCTAATATAAGTTCATTTACATATCCCCACTATTGTAATATCCATATCCAGCAGCTCAGATGATTGGCTTAAATGGGGGTCGTGATTCTAGCTCTGTAGGGGA
>NW_010411062.1:47422-67665 GCF_000710305.1 Buceros rhinoceros silvestris | reverse complement strand
GAAAGAGTACAACTTGATTTTATCGGACAGAAACAATAACAGCACTCACAATTTTCAGGTAAAAGGCTGACTTAACTTCACACATCCGTGGAAGACAATTGTGAAAACAGCCAGGCAGAATTGGAGACACAGGGCAGGAGACAACATCATGGTATAAATCTTTTACCATCAGAATGGAAATGGCAAATCAAGTTAGGAATTGCAACACTTAATATTTGCCACATGGGCTCTGCAGAAGAATTGGCAGGGCTGTACTAGACTCACCTGACAACGTAAAGAGTTTCTTTCCCAAGAACAGCGTCCATGTAAGTGAAAGACCGGTCAGTGAGTCTCACAGAGGGAGCCAGTGAACCAAAAGCCAATCTTGCTTTTCTCTGAGACTCAAATGTTTGCATCCACCCGGGAGCTACAGCCCAGAAATTTGTTTTCCTGAGGGTAGATAACTATTGCCATTCCTTCTGGATGAGATTGAATGCTTTCTTCAAATGCAATTTGTACCACAAGGCCTATGTTTCCAAGTTTCCCACGGATGTCTGTTTTTGTGCTACACCTCTTTAATATAATAATTCAAGTTTCCTACAAGTATTACCAGCTAAAAGATAGTATAAGCTAAGGCCTATTCTGACACTTTGTGTGTGTTGCATTCCCTAGCAACATTTCTCTCACCATAGGCAGAAATTTTGATCTCTTTCCTCTACCCAGATTCTTATTTTTCCAAAAACTCTGCCACCTTTCCGTTTTGATTGAATTTGTACAATTAATTTAAAAGTCATGAGAGGGTGGGGAAGGACTTGCCAAACTGATTAACCTTATGAGCCCCAAAATCTTATATTCTTAGGAGGGCAGACAAAAAAGATAAGCAAGGGGAGAAGTGGCTGCCTTTGTTGTTATTGTATGAAAAGCTAGTGGTGGAGCACTCTCCCAGGAAGGAGGAAACAACTCCATCATCATTCAGCCTGTATGGTTTCAAATCTACAGGTTTCATCATTAGGGAGTTTTCACTTAATTGTCAAATTAGCTATTCATGGAGAGAGGCTCTTTTGACCACGGTGCTTATGATTTGGCAAGGAAGAAGCAGTAAGACAGACCTTTTGTTAGACTGTGAACATGTGCCCATGTTTGCAGAGAGACCCAAAGTTTAGCACCTGAATCCAATTTTCTGCAGCTACCTGCGTGGGCAAATCCTGACCTCTTACTAGTTCCCAAATGAAGGCTGCAGTGAGTCAGAATATCTGTACAGGAGTTCAGATACTTAAATGCCTAACTCCACAGATGAATGCATCTACAGTGCCAAATTTTAAGTGTTTTGACTTGAACTAACTTTCTAACAGATGGTTATTCTGCATCTATCTTCATTTATTTATGCCTGTTTATGTTTTTACAGACGTAGTAACTGATCTAAAAGTGATACAGGCTTATTCCTTGTCTTTTTATTTATGTTGTTAAAGATATTACTGTACTGCACAATCTATAGAAATTACAAAAAGATGATCTTTCTCTGTTTTACTCGCAAGAGGGCCTTCCAAATATTCAAGAAAAACTGCCATGACCCTAGGATAAAGCCAACAACCATAAATTAGATGTTAGCATAATCTGTAACATTGTAAGATGAAGCAAGATATTAACAAAAATAAACAAACCCAAAAAACTCTGGGAAAAAAAATGAAGAAAGATAAAGGGAAAAAAAGAAGAGAAAATATTTAGTTACGTGTATTAGAAGCTTCGGTAAATGGAATTCAACAAAATTCATGCAAAATTTCTCATTAAGATAAATCTCATGCTATATAAAATGCAGTTCATGGTATCATAAGAAGATAGAGGTCTGATTCAGGAAACTGTAATGCAAGTGTGTAAGTGATTGCAAAATTAGAACTAAAGTGTGTTTATTTATATCAGAGCATTTCCTAACTAAAGAAGCAAGCAAGCATGTACAAAGTATTAAGAAATGAAGGGCCTGATATGGCTCCCAGCTATATTCATGCCTCACTATGTAAATCAATGTGTTTCAGAAGAATAAATGAGAGAGTTAGCTTTTCTCTGCCTACTATAGTGATTAATTAGCTTATTTTCAATATTAAAAATATTTTTTTTTTCACAGTACCAAAAGTACAAGAAAACAGCAGCTATCCATTACTCCTCTAACAGGAAAAGGCATACATGACCATGAAACACTGTGAGACTTTGGTAAGAAATGTCATGAGAAAGAAAATTTCTCAGCTTTGAAGTTGTGTTTATTAACGCGTAAGTTGTACTATGCAGGGAAAGCAAAGTTTGCCGTAATCGTTTTCTTACATTACTGCAACATGCGGTTTTAATGTACCGCTTTAACTACAACAGGCTAAAAAAGATTCAGACTATTATAACAGTTGCCAACATTTATTATACACCTTTATGTGCACTGTAGCACCACCGTATTTGAATTGAGAAGCCAGGTCTGGAAGGAAAGACAGGGAAATTTTCATGTTGAATGGTAAAAAGTGGTTTATTTCCATAAGCCAAATAATTTTTCAGGAAACATAAACTCAAAAAATTACTGATATAGAACAGTTTTTATTACGGCAGTTTCAGAACTCCAGTGGGGAAAACAGAAAGGAGAAGCCCTTAGGGCACATTTTGTGTGACCTAATTCTTTCAAGGGCATGTTTCTGCAAATTTTTAGGAAGTGACAATGCAAATTAACGCCAGTTCCCATAGAATCTCTGCATAACCTCTAAACAGCAGAATTTGCACCAAAACTACAGTACATTGTTTTGTTGTAGAATTTAATTACTTTTGTAAAGGATGTAAAGTAGCAGAAAAACAATTACCACACAGCCAGCAGAAGAAACAGTTACGCTTTTATAAATTTCTGGTATTCTACTGTTGTGATTGCCAATTTAAAATTTTCAGTCTATATGCTGCTGTCAGTTAATGATTAGTCTACTACAATTTGGTCAAATTGCACTCCAGTCAAGGGAAATGAAGTAAAAAGATGAGGGAAAAAAGAAAATTATATTGCTAAAGTCTAATTACACCACCAGGGCCAGTGCTGGACTTAGCTGTGATGAGGACGTCTTTCTATTAAACTGGATACACTGAATTCAGTGAGAGCAAGATCAAATGCTATGATTTGATATTCATGGGTGAAGTGTCAATAGGAGTGTGAATTAACTTTTTCCTCATGTTGTGAAATTGTTTTTATATTAATGTAAAGCAGAATGCAATCATCCTTCTCTCAGAGTATATTTCTAACATCTGCCCATTTACTTTCAGATGGATTAACATCACGCAGTTTATTTTGAAGGAAATCACATTCCTTTAACAAAGAAAAAAATTCATTCTTTTGACATCAGTGTCATCAGCAATATCCACCAGAACTTCATTTTAACTCTTTCCTATGCTAGAAAACTATTTTTTAGTTATATGGTTTTAATTAATGCTGGTTTGTTTCTAAATGAGTACTTGCAGCAAGTGAAGTACTTAGCAGCTTAAGTTTTTAATGTAAGAACTTAACATTTTAGCTACAGTTGATAAAAAACATGATAATTAAAAAATAATGCTGTAAGAATGTAACTGATTTTGTCTTTTAAAAAGTAAATTATGCATATCCTGATATTAAACCTTTTATTTCTCCCCTGTAACATCTAGGTATCATAATATTTCACTCCTCCTCCAAAAGTATTAATGAGCATTCACGACAGTTTTACTAGCCACGTAGTCTGAAATGCTTCTAGGTTTCTGACAAGTGGACTTGCTGCAGTGTGTTTTGAGTGCCCATAAATATATATTGTGGAGAAATATGTATAAAGATCTTCATCTCTCCACCTACGATATTTTAATACAGAAAGATCAAAAACTTACATAATTTAGATGAGGCAGAACAGCATTTTAAATGAAAAAGGTCAGATGCATGTAATACACATTTTTCACTGCACAACGTTTATTTGTAGACTTTTGAAGTTGATGGGAAACTTGAGTGTGTATTCAGCTGGAACTTTAAGTATGTCATATATAATGCATATATTCCCTGAAATAGTTTAAATTGACTACTACAAACAAATGTTGGGACATTGTACACACATCTCAAATATTCCATAAAGCAGATTAAAAATGTAATATGGAAATCAAATCCTTAATGCTTTATAGTGCCTATGCAATAGTAAAATACATCCACACTATTTTGTATTTGATTTTTTAAGAGAACCGTAATTCCCCCATTCCTTAATGAGTCCATGAATACAAGGAAAATCTAAGGAATGCATATAATAGCTACGTAATTTTTTCCCTTCCAATTCTGCTGTTAAAAGGACTTTCTCAAAAATTCTTTTGATAAACATCCTTAATATAAACACTTGTATTGGCAGGAATATTTTCACTGGGGAATAACTGTGAGAGTCCATAATCTCTGGTATCAGTAGTTCCATCATGATGTTTATTTATCTCTAATGTGTGTAACGTTCTCAGCTTTCACCTTTCCCAGTGTCTCACAGGAATCAGCTCTTAGGATAGAGTGGTTGTACAATTTCAGAGAGAAAATTATGTGAGAAGAGAATATTCTGTTAAATTTTGCTAAAGCTATCATCTTCCAACCTATCACCTTATACTGAGGGATTCTCAAGCTAACAAACAAGGCCATCAAAGCTGTCCATTTGGCTCACTTGGCATTCAGTCACAGAATGAACAAATAGTTCAAAATTTTGAAAAAGGCCTTTTTCCACTTGAGACTGACTTTAAAGCTGTACCCAGCCTGCTGTATTATGATTAGAACCTGGCTTCTTCACTGAAAACTACTTAAATGAATTGCTGAAATATGTATTATTTCAATATAAGTACAACAAACTAATTATTGGTATCTTGTAAAATTGCCAGGCTAAATGGGAAAGTCCTGTAAGAAATATTTTTCCCAGGTACTGCAGAGTATATTTCTCTGTGGGGATACTATCATCCTCAGTTGCCCTTTTTTATATTAATCATGAATCTATCAATCTGAAAAACAAAGCTCATGGGAGCAGAATATAGGCTAATTCAATAAACAAAACAAAAGATTTCAGATTCCCTGTCAGAGAACATTAGATTGACCACAATTCTCTCAGCTTTCAGAACAAAGCTGAAAACTCACTTCAAATTAGTATCCTCATAGTCACTATACAAAGCAGCTGAGAAGAAGAAAATAGGACATGGATCAAGGGGAAAAGGTGAGGTAAAGGGTAAATGGGATTGCTGAGCTATTATGAGTCTAATTAGCTTTTGGAAAGTACTCAAATCCTATGATAGGTAACATTAAAAACATTTATTTGTATGAGAAGATGTAAAATACTTTACCCGGGAAAAGTATTTAATGTTGGGAAAAGGTAGTTTAATAGAAAATAAGATAGAGTTTGTGTGTTTGTTTTTTTTTAATTTACAATTAAATAATCACACTAAGTAGTAAATGTTTCATGGCTGTTAGCATAATCATAATTGATTGCTTAGTTGCAACGGTTTCTAAAAAGGAAAACTGTTTCAGCTAAAAAAAGGTGCTATTTAAAATGCATGTGTATAGTAATAAGATATGGATTGTAACTGTGTAACTGACTGACATTCAGTTAAAAGGTTTGAACTGAAGTGACAATAGCTGCGTATTGAAATGTTGCATTAGTGCACTTCTGTTGGCAAATCAACGGATCCCTCATCAAGGATGTAGAACTGTAAACTGAAGAGTGGAGTCAACATGCTTATCTGTCCCTCAGAGCTGCAATCTTGAGCAATGCACATTTTGTTTCCATCTTTTGAACCAAACAATCTTTGATAATAATAGGAGAAACTTTTAGATTATTTTTTATAAACTTAAATCTACAGCTGGCATAAGATAACCTCTTTGCAGTGAAAACCAGATATATATATATGAGCTGAAGATCTGGCCAATTCTTTTTAATTATAAAAGAGAAAGAGTTTTTCCCAAAGATTATTTAATTTATTATTTTCTGAAACAACAACAACAAAAAATCATGTTAGCATCTTAAAAAGAACCTAGCAAAATATACTTGGAATGTTTGGAATTATAATACAGACCCTAAAGAATAATTTACAAAGTGGCATTGAAAGTCCAGTATTCACTCAAGATTTATTGACCTAGCAGGGAAGAAGTGTTATTTGAATCTTAAAATTGTTAGCACATAGTATTCAGTTCAGTTTCAGGAAGAAGAACAGGAGTAATAGAGTGAGGGGAAAATGAACTTTACAGCTCTAGATCATGACCTCAACGGGACGGAGCTCACCATCTGATATTATCAGCTTTCAGTGCTGGAGATCATTCCCTAGAACTGTTTCATTTATAATAATGCCATTAGACCCGATTCAACACAGCCCATGTGAACAAGCAAGTGACAAGACCACGATCTTTAGAGATGTCTATAAATAACAAAAAGATTAATTCACTGTTGTTCAGGAAGTTGAAGTCAGTGGCTAAGGAAGAGGTGTTTCCTAGTCCTGCTATCTAAGGTCAAAATTGGTTCATGAACATATGCATGTCTTTAATTAACAGAGGTAAAAATAAGCCCACAAAAAGGATTTAAGATAAGGCAGCTACCATTTTAAACAACAGTAACATTAGTATAATGTATCTAATGCTATATATCTAGTAAATTGACCTTTGTGGAGTTTACAAATTTGCATCTAAATACAAAAAATATATATTAAATTGTAAAATGACCACTTGTATTCCATCTGATCAACTTTTTGCATACTTTTAACAGCATTTGATAGTTGTATATTTTTACTATAACACACCAATTATCTTTGACTTGTATTTCAGGGAAATATTTTCTTACAAGTAACAAGAAAAAAACATTCCCACTTATTCTACTCTACAGAAAATGTTATCAACTGTACCATGTATTTTAAATGTTTCTAAAGAATTCGAGGGTTGTGGGGTTTTTTAGTTAGGTACCCATCTTTGCTCCATGTTGAACAATTAAACTGATTAAATACATTGTGCCTTTGTGAATGAGGAAATGAAAGTACACTGTCAGCATGCTTGTTAGATGTAATTGAATTTGGCATGTATGCTAGAAATGAAATCTCATGTCTTTTTCTAAATCTGTAGATCATAGGTTGCATTAAGTAGAGCCTGTCACAGAACGTTTGTATTTGTACCATTACATCTCAATAACTTCTACTTCTGAAGAAGTATCCTCCAACATTTTGAAAATTCTTCTGATGTATGCTTTTTTACATTTTCTTTCACAGCTTAGAATACAAATTTGAATAAATAAAATATCCATCTTTTGTTGGCCCCAAACTGACCAAATACAAACATAGAAAAGACGAAAACTAAAACATAAAGCCAGGCATCAAAAGCTGTGAGTATCAGCGAACATTGGCTGCATACCTCACTTCTAAAATGGGCTCAGTAAAACTCTGAGTCTGCATGGGACTCTTCTTGATAAACGTACCGACTAGCATTAAAGTGCATCAGTTATAAATAGGACCCCATAAATAATCTGTCTTTTCTCCTCTCTTTCAGATACATATTAGTATAATTTGATATTTACATCAGTGGTTATTTACTTTATCGCTTGTTAGCTACGGTAATAAGTTCCCATTTATGTCTGAAGTAGCATGTACAGAAGTTTTTCAGTGAGCTACATTACCTTGGAAACATAGTTTGAAATATGTTTTCAAATGACAAACTAGTAATCAACATATAAGAGAAGCGGGCATGACATGGTGTCAGTCATTTAGAAATTTTTTTTGGCTTACTGTGTAGAAGCTGATCAGTTGGGCTATAGATCTTGATATACATATTAACCTGTACTGTCCTTAGTAATATTAATTCCAGGCTTTTACTTATATATAAATCTTCTAAGGATGTTGGCAATAGCATAAAAATAAACAAGGTACAGAAAAAAAACCAAAACCCTTCAAACAAAAAGCCAAATAAGGTACAGGATCTTCTCTAAAATCATTCAGCCCGAGGAAAAAAAATAATCTTTAAGTATTTTTCTCTTTCCATGCAAGCTCTAGAGGTTAATAAAACAAATAAAATTGAGTTAACAGCAACATTGCTCAACTAACCCTGCAGTTTTACAAAAGATGTAAGATAAAGATCATATAAGCTTATTCTGCAACCACATTCACCTACATGATGAAATCGGTGGCCTGTACAAAACGTTAAATCATCTTCGGGATGAAAGCATGTTTCAACATTATCGTCAGGAAACTTCTAGACTTAAGTGCGTATGAAGACAAAAATAAGAGAAGAAATACAGGTAGCGTGGTGAGTCGATGCACTAACTGGCTTTTCACCCTGACAGATGAGTGTTGGAAGCCAGTCAGATTATAAATGAAATAGGTTTTCTGGTATCATTCTTGTTCATTTGTTCACTGCACAAAATCACCATGTAATTTCCTCTGACTAATTATGATTGACAGCTGCATTCAAATAGTCTAGAACTGTACTAGAAGCTGTATAAAGTGAAAAAACTACAACATCCATGTAGAAAGGTAATGTTGCATGGTACTTCTACATTTATATCCTTTCCATGGTAAACAGCATTGTATTTTTCCAAGAACTGAAATCACACACGAAGCAAGTAATGAAGGACAAAGTCCCCCATTCCCCCCAAACAACAGCAAAATGAAATAGTAGACAGAGGGTTGGAAAGAATTGCTGTATGACGGATCTTCTGGAAGTTTTCAGGAAGTGCAAAGATTGTGTACATTAAAGAGGATAAAAATCAAATTTCATTTAAATACAACCGATTTAAATTTCAGTTAATTCAGATTATTATTATGATGTCAGTAGATAAATCTTGTCTGCTGATGCTTGCAGTGGCCTTCTGCCACGGCTGTCTTCATTCTTGGTTTATATCTTGCAGGAAACCAGTAAGTCTAGGTTTACGCAAATAAACTTAGATGTGAGCAGATAGGGACTACCTTTTTGATGGCTGATGTTGCAGATTACAAATGTGTTATTTTCTGAGAACATTGACTCATTTTTCAGGATGAACCTTTTCCACAGGAAGAATTGTACAAGACACATAGTCATTTCTTGTTTAGGAAAAAAATTTCACTGCCTGAGCCTTCTTCCCACAAAAAAGCTGAAGAAATGTAGAACTCCGTAGGTAAGACAAGCCATTAATTACCAGGGACAACACAAGCTTTCCCAGTGGGGTACACTTGCAAGTTTATCTTTCCGTTCCTGGTCTTCCTGTCTGCCACTTCATCCGGAAATAAAGGAGAGAATTACATAGGTTTAGTCAGTGTAGAACTACCAGCCTAGCATCATAAAGGCTCCTCTGTTGGCGTTTCTATCCATTCCTAATTTACTAATCTATCTGAAGATTTATTTGAACTTCTCTCTACTTTGCAAAATCACAGGCCATTTCTCATTCTAAAAAACCTACTTGCTGTCAATATTGGGTAAACATCCAAAGTAAACAAAAATTTTGAACTTCTTAATGTTCATAGGCACAGTGCAAGTGCTGGTCATTCCTGTCCACAAACTCTTGCAGTCTTTAGTCAGCAAAATGCAGCTAAGTAGTCAGTTGGATGGCAAATATATTCATCAGACAACAGTTAAACCAATTAAATCTAAAACAATGCATGAGTAAAAGGCATCATTGTTATTTTCCCCGTGAAGGCAATTGGAATGATAAGAAAGTGATTTTGTGCTAAATAAGAGATAACATACTCAATCCAACTTAAAACTTTGAATTCAAATTAAGATCTGGGAGTCAGAACAGAAAGCAATCAAAATATTTGTGTTTTAGACTGTAGGCCCTACTCCAACAAATCAGACATGTTTAAAACCATCCTAATTTAGGAAATACACTTGATTACGTGCTTAACTATAAACCAATGTTTTATAAACATGGTTTTATAAACCATTGCATTATATTCATTATGCAATGTTTACTTTAAATTATTATAAAGCATGTGGCTAAATTCATTACTAGAAGAAACACATCCCCAAGTTGCTGTTGGAATATCCAAACCTCAGAAATTTTGTTGCCAGATTGAAAATTAAATGTACAGGATTTTAACAGTTCTCTTAATTCAGGATCATAATTGTTAATTTTTGCACACTTTTTTCCTGTCATGTACAAATAAATATATTCATTCATGGTGGTCTCAAGTGGTGAATGCTATGAAATAGAATAAAATGGCACGAATTACAGCAAAGTAAACAAAAATGCTGCAGCTTATTTAGGCTTGTTTTGTAAAGAGGCTAGCCATGTTCAACAGGCATCTACGAGGCTGGGCTGGGCTGGGCTGGGCTGGGCTATCACAGAGGACTAATGTGGCTCATTCTTCTCATGCCACAGCGCTGCGTTTCTTACTGCTCCGGGTTGTAATCTGACTAGGTCACAGCAACCATAGCTTGGCAGATAGCGCAGTGGTTAAGTAACATGATCCTTTTTACGAACCATCTTCTGGGAGATAGTGTTTAGGCTAGCTGATTATTCCAGTATCTTTGGGATGAACTATGACCCTGGCCTCTTGGTTAGCAGAAACATTAGTGTTAAAGGCTACCTAGCCCATGTTTTTCCCCTTTTCATGTGAGGTCTCAAACGTTTCTGTATTACCTGGGAGATCCCCATTAACTTAATAAAACCTTGGAAAATACTATAGCCCCAAATTCTGGATTCATCCCTGATTTAAACAAGGAGAATGCAAATCTGATCAGTCCTTCCCATTCTTGGCTGTAAACAGAAATGGAAGAAATTTTACATCAGATCCTGCCTACTGCTCATGCTCAGAGATACCCAGGGAAGTCAGATATTTGCATTAGCAGAGTTTCGCTGAGAATTGTTTCTTAAATTGAGAAGCAATAGTAAAGATGTAAACCCAAAACTAATTAAGAAAACACACTTTGGTGCTTCTGTCTGCCTACAATGTATTTTGCTGCTTGTAAGTTATTCTTTTAGAAAGATTTCTATTCTTACTAGTTAGAAAAGACCTGAGAAAGACATCACGACACTTCACAAAATAAGTGACTCTACTGAGTTAGATGGAACATCAGCTATAAATAAATATTTATGCAATTAGATATGTAATTTTGTACAAAACAATGTTCTAACCTAAGGCAGATTAGACAAAATCACAGAATTTCATTTAAACAACATAAATATTGAACATAAATTTGAAAAGCAGCAAATTTTTGATAATGAACTTTACACACACAGTGATTTGTGAATTAATTTTCATAGACATTTATTCTTTAATATTATTCTGACAAGTGAAAGTAAGTTATAATTTAAAATTTGCTGCAAACTCGCACAAAAATCTGTATTAAACCAAGAAGGAACAGTGTACAGGAATGGGTCCTTCCAAGCCCTCACTTTCAGCTTCACAACTTAGGAATTTTCACTTATAATTTTGTAAAAGCTCAAAAATCTCTCTCCACTTTTGGAGTTCCAGACATAGTAACTCTATTTAGAGTTAGATTGTATATCTACATTCTAAATACTCATACCATCTTCAGTACATCACTACACAAAATGATTCATTACTTTCCTGATACTGAGTCAAGGAAATAGGTTGTTTCATATTTATAGAAGATATTCTGTAAAACCAGTAAATGCAAGGAAGACTGAAGATCCTAAATAAATATAGCACTTAAAATGCTAGTGTACAAGTTACAGTTGGAAGTCCTCTATAAGCACTATTGCAAGCAGATGCTTGTTCTATAATTAAAGTTCAGAAAGTCTCTACTATCCTATTATCTTCTTATTTTATGGCTTCTTTAAAAATGTTAAACTTCAAAAAAAATTAAAAAACCATTGAGGTAAGTATTTATTTTTAAAAAACAATCTTACCATATGGGGAATGATATTTTTGCCAGGAATACATAGCATCTTTGCATCATTACCTGATACAGTGGAATGGTGCCAATTTAACACATCTTCAATGGAAGATGTCACTTTACATAAGAAGATTTGGCTCTTGATAAGAAAGAATCAAATATTCAGATGTTATGAAAAATATTTTGACCGAAATGTTAGTAGTGGCTGGAAAAGTTCATGTTGAAAGAGAAGTAGATGTGTTTTTTGAATAATTTATACCCTTTTTTGAGGTTTTAAATAAAAACTGAAGAGGAATTTAAAAAATATTGGTTGTTCAGATTTTTAATGTAAACATAAGCATGGACGTATTCTGTTACTGAATCAAGCTTCAATTACTTTTTTTTCAATCAAAAATGCCGAACTTTAAAAAAGTTAGAAGATTTACTGACTACATATAGCTTTCTTCAGATGACACACTTCAGACAAAAAAGCCTAATGCTGAGGGCATTTCTAAGTTGTGATTTGCAAACATTTGTATTTTTGCACAGAACTTTACTCACACAGTGAGTCCGGCTAAAAGGCAGGGAACTGCTCACAAGGGTGAACGTGCATTATGTATGTGTGTTTGCAGACCCAGAGAGTTACTTTAAAACTTGGTCATACAGTGATAATAAAACAGTGCAGGTGTTAAAAAATCGTTATTAAAATTTTAATGTAGACCATCTATGAGCTGCAGTAGATGTGGTATAAAGTATGTAAAGCAGATAAATCCCAGCTGAGTGAAAGTTTTCCTTCTTTTGAGAAAGCAAAAAAGATATTCTTTCTTCTGCATGAGTAGGCTGTTTAGGGAAAGCTAAGTCTGAGTTGACATTGTATCTACAAATTGCTGCCACTTTCATTTCTTTAGAAATCATAATGGAAAAGGAAAAATAATTTAGCCTTATCTTCAAAGATATATTTAACATTTTGCTTTGTTTTGTCTTATTTCTGTATTGTCAGAAATAGTAGTGGATTTCCTTCTCTTTATCCAACTCCCATAAAAAAATACTTGTTTAAATAACATATTTTTGTGGAAAATGTTATTTTTGAATGTTTTATTCTAGTGTTCTGGCTTTAGAATGAAGAATTAATTTACTTATTTTAAGCACATGTTGAAGTTGATTGTTCCATCATAATTAAAGGATACATTTGCGCAGCAGAGATTTCTAAATAAAAACTAAAACCAAACATGTAGTCTAACCAATACTGATGCTAGGAACTCCGAGTTTTTTACAGGTTACAGAGCAAGATAATTATTTTGTTCTAGATAGATCTGCATACTCACATTTTGAGGAAGAATGTTTAAAACTCACCCAGATCTGAATGATATCATGAAATCTCTCACATTTTCAAAATGTGCAGAGACAGATGATATCTCAATTCTGAATTTTTTTTTGGAAATTTAGGGTAGTAGTTTGTATACATGCTAATTTTTTTTTTTTTTTTACAAAACTGTATCATGCTGAATCGTTATACAAATATAATCAATGGATTATCAGGAGACATAGTACCACAACACAAAGGCTTGCCGTATAGTAATGTAAAGAAAATGTCAATAAAGTTAAAAAAGCTTTTAGAGTTATATTAGTGATCCACATAACCTCATGTAATAAGAATTGCAAAATTTTAGGAAATTAGTATAGAAAAAAAAAACCAAAAAAGTCCTCCTAGAATTTAGAACATTTTACGTCAAATCCAGATGTAGAATAAAAAAAAAAAAATTAATTTCAGACATTTTAGTGTCTACTGGCTGAAATTGCTCCTCTGTTTTCCAGTTGCTGATAACTTTTTACTTGTTATAAACATTCGCAAATCGTCCTCCAGAGAATTGTGTGTGTGTTGGCGGGGAGTGAAATCAATGCCAACAATTACAGAATCACAGAATTGTAGGTGTTGGAAAGGACCTCTGGGGATCATCTTGTCCAATTCCACCTGCTAGAGCAGTTCACCTAGAGCAAGTTGCACAGGATTGCATCCTGGTGGGTTTTGAAAGTCTCCAGAGAAGGAGAAGACAGCCTCTCTGGGCAGCCTGTTCCACTGCTCTGCCTCCCTCAAAGTAAAGAAGTTTTTCCTCATGTTCAGATGGAACTTCCTGTGTTCCAGTTTGTGCCCATTGCCCCTTGTCCTGTCACGGGGCACCACTGAAAAGAACCTGGCCCGATCCTCCTGACACCCAGCCTTTTAGGTATTTATAAGCATTGATAAAATCCCCTCTCAGCCTTTTCTTTCCCAGGCTAAACAGACCCAGGCCACTCAGCCTTTCCTCATAAAGAGTCGCTCCAGTCCCCTAATAATTTTTCTAGCCCTCAGCTGAACTCTCTCCAGTAATTCCTTGTCTCTCTTGAACAAGGGAGCCCAGAACGGAGCACAGTACTCCAGGTGTGGTCTCACCAGTGCAGAGTAGAGGGGACAGAGAACGTCCCTCAACCTGCTGGTCACACTCCTCTTAATGCATCCCAGGGTACCATTGGCCTTCTTGGCCACAAGGGCACACTGCTGGCTCATGGTTAACTTGTCCACCAGGACTCTCAGGTCCTTCTCCGCAGAACTGTTTTCTAGCTGGTCAGTCCCTAACCTGCACTGGTGCATGGGGTTATTCCTCCCTAGGTGCAGGACTCCACACTTGCCCTTCTTGAACTTTATTCGGTTCCTCTCCATCCAACTCTCCAGCCTGTCCAAGTCTCACTGAGGGCCAGCACAGCCTTCTGGTATGTCAGCCACTTCCCGAGTTTTGCATCACCACCAAACATGCTGAGGATACATTCTATCTCTTCTTCCAACTGGACCCAGTACTGACCCCTGCGGATCACTGCTAGCTGCAGGTCTCCAACTAGGAGACCTGGTCTGCAACACTGTCATTCAGCCAGTCTTCAATCCACATCACTGTCCACTCATCTAATCCACACTTCCTAAGCTTACCTGTGAGGATGTTACGGAAGACAGAGTCAAAAGCACTTCTGAAACCAAGGTAGACAACAACCACTGCTGTACCCTCACCTACCCAGACAGTCACAACATCACAGAAGACTGTCAGATTGGTCAGGCAAATTTTCCCCTCGGTGACTCCGTGTTGACCACTCCCAATAACCTTCTTTTCCTCCACATGCTTAGAGTTGACATCCAGAATGAGCTGTTCTATCACCTTCCCAGGGATGGAGGTGAGGCTGAGTGGCCTTAGTTTCCTGGGTCCTCTTTCTCATAATTTTTGAAGACTGGAGTGACATTGGCTTTCCCCCAGTCCTCGGGCACCAATCCTGTTCTCCACAACCTTGCAAAGATGATGATGAGTGACCTAGCAATGACATCTGCCAGCTCCTTCAGCACTTGTGGTTTCATCCCATCAGGGCCCATGGATTTGTGGGTGTCCAGCTTGCCTAAATGATCTCTAACCCAATCCTCCTCAATCAAAGGGGAATCTTCCTTCCTCCAGACTTTCAGTTTTACCTCCAGGGACTGGGATTCCTGGGCGCCGGTCTTGACAGTAAAGACTGAAACAAAGGTGGCATTCAGTAAATCCACCTTCTCTGTATCCTCCACCACCAGGGCACTCACCTCATTAGCAGCATCTTCCCTAATCTTCCTTTTGCTACTGATGTTCTTGAAGAAGCTCTTTTTGTGGTCTTTGACATCCCTTGCCAGAATTAATTCAAAATGGTCCTTAGCCTACCTTGTTTCATCCCTCCACACTCTGACGATGTTCCTGTATTTCTCCCAGGTGGCCAGTGCCTTTTTCCACATACTGTAAACTTCCTTCTTCCGAGTTTTTTTTGAGAAGCTCCTTGTTCATCCATGCAGGTCTCCTGCCTCCCCAACTTGATTTTTTACTCTTTGGGATGAACCAATCTTGAGCTTGGAGGAAGTGTGCTTGAATATGCTTGAATATTAACTGGCTATGTTGGGCCCCCCTATCTTCTAGAGTCCTAACCCATGGGATTCCTCCAAGTAGGACCTCTTTGAAGAGGTCAAAGTTAACTCTCCTGAAGTCCAGGGCTGCAATGCTACTTATTGACCTGCTAATTCCTTGCATGATCCTGAACTCCACCAGCTCATGGTCACTGCATTCAAGGCTGCCCCCAACCTTTGCATTCCAAATCAGTTCTTTGTTCTTCTACCACATACAAGTCTTTTCTACACTATTCTTTTCCTAAAATCTAGAATCTCCTTAAAACTACCAAAGCTGAATTTTGCATCCAATTAGAATAATGCTTAGCGTTTTCGCTCATTAGAACATGATTTGTGCATTGAGGTCACTGGAAGGCAATCACAAAGACTAACATTAGCCTAAGTTTACTCTTCGTCTCCTCAACCTTTATAATACATGAAGAGATTAGTTTCCTCCTAAGGTGAATCAAAATATTTACAATTAGGTTCTTGTTTGGAACTGACTTCTAGAGAGTCTTTTTTCTCACAAATGAATAGAGAGAAATTCTGTGGGAATAACCTTCCTCAGCCTAATTGCTAACCTCTTTGATTCTTCTTCCTCCTCTTTTCCCTGTTAAAATCCTCTATTCTGGGTGCATTTTAGTTTCAGAGGCAGCATTTCAACTTCTTTTATATATGCACAATGCTAAAAAAATCCAATATTTTCTCATACTTAATTTTACTTATTTTGTATTTTGGGGCCTTAGATTCAGCTGAGCATGTGCTGTTTTAATTCCACACGTCTCAGAAGCATTTCTTCCCATCACCTTCTCTACACATCTCAGATGTTCGCAGGCTGATTCAGCTCACAAACCCAGTAGAAATACCAATTATTCTTTTTTGCTGCTGGATTAATTTTCTGCCAAAATACTTAATTGAATCAGCTCTCTTAGGAGTGAGCTGAGTGAAGCAGCACGACCCCATGGCTAGGAGGGAAGGTGAGAAAATTATTGTCTTTTTCAGCAGTGGCAAAATACTATAGTCACTCTGTGACTGCAGTCAGACGATCTATTCCAGCTTCTGGAATAGATCCTGTAGCTTTGATTAAGAAGTTAACATGTGAAGTTACCAACCCTGGAGACTCATTATTGCTTCATCTATCCTCTCAGATTCTCTATGTTTCCTCTAACCACCCCATATACAAGTTTCATAAGATAAGCAAGAATAAAATGTAATGAGCAAAAACTATTCGAGTGAAGCTATTGATTTGAATTTTTACTTTTGTGTACTTAAGGCAAACTATAGTTATGTGTTGGGATTAACGACTCAGAAAGCACATCACAAATTTTGTGAGAGACAGCACCCACAGTGATCAACAAAAGGATTATTTCACGTTTTTTAAAAACAAAATACTATTTCATAGTACGCACTGAATCAATCACTGGTAGCCCCAGCTTGAACCTATTCCTCTCCTCCCTCCCTCCCGATCACCTACATACTGGCACCTGGACTGACCTCAGCCTATAAGAATTAACAGATACAGGCCCTGATGCAGGACAATTCTACTTCTGTTCATAGCAGCCCATAGTACTAGTGGATCTAAAAAAAAAAATATTAGTTACAAAACCTAAGAAGTATATCTGCACTGTGGGTGTTCTGGTAATGAAATTAATGCATGTAAGCAAGGCCTTACATTCCCGAACACATGCTTTTCAGCCTTGCTTTTTTCAAGTACTGCAAGAGCAATAGCATGTAGCTTGCGAATTGGAAGCATGGGGTATACAAGAGCAGAAAAAAATACATACTTTTACTGGCAGTGAGTAAAAATTACAGAAAAACAATAATTTATCAAAGAATAAACATTGTTTTTCTCTTAATCATTCTTGTCAAACTCATTCTATTCTGGGCACTTCCACCACTGCCTCATGTTTTCCTTGTGAGCTCCATCCATCTCCCTGCAAGTTTCTATTCAGGAAAGTTGTGGTTTGCTTAAGACTAGATTAATACCTAAATTTCATCTGTAGCAAAAAAACAGAGATGTATTTTACTGTTATGCCTAACTGGATTTAAAAAAATTTATTTGCCTATTCCAAAAATAACTTATGTATTACTACTGCAAATATCTTAATACAAATTGTTAACACATGACTATTTAACCCCCCTCATATGTATAGATGGTAGAAATAAAATCTCATATTTTACATGTTGATGAAAAATAAGAATAGAAGTAAGTCACTGGGAACGGAAGTATTTATTAAGTGTAAAAACATTAAGCAATTGAGACTGTCTGTTAATTAGCAGCTAGTGAACTGTTATAATTCTCTTCCTTACGAAGCCAACAGTACGCTCCCCTGGATCCTTTTTAATAATTGAATATGTGAGTTGGTTTAAAAGTCAATGCATTTAAGTTATGTTTGGTATGTCAATAAGTGGGTATTCTCCTGCCTTGTTCTGCTACTGTCTAATTCACCACAGTCGTGCTGTACTTCATTACCCTCTATTTTATTGTACAAGAAGGTGAAATTTATCATGAGCACACATTAAATGATGTGACTTCAGCTTCCTGCAATGGGCAAAGTAATGACTAAAAAATGTGTCTGCAACCTTATGGCCAGTTGGAGGGATGCCACTAATGTTTGAAAAATAATGGTCTTGGGTGACACACTGTTATGATGGCGGGGGTGGAGTGTCAGTCATTTATTCCCTGTGGTAGAAATTGCATATAGAGAAGGAAAGAAAGCATCATATGATTGGCATTTGTAAGTCTAACTTGTCTCATACTAACCAACTGCTTTACTTCCCTTTTGAGAGGAAAAAAAAAAATGGTGTTGATGTGGCCAAAGTGAATCTTATTAATTTAAGGAAGAAGAAGCCTGGATCCTGCATCCTTTATGTAAATTCAGAGGGAATAAATTTGACTTGAAAGAGATTATGGCTATAAGACCAGAAAGAAGTTATTCTAACACTACTTCATTTTCCATTTTAATTTGCTTTTGACAAAGAAAAAAAAAAAGTCATGATACAATTCTGCACTTGGAGTTTAATATATATAGATTTACATGCAACCTCTGATGTTGACGCCATTCCAACTTACCATGTTTCTAAGAGTGCAAAGGGTAGTTATTGATATTATGTTGTATTTTTGTAGAGATGATAATAAAAATATTAGCGTAAAAGTTCTCCTTTGAAATTTCCACACAAGTCTACAGTGTCTCACAAACTTCACATTGGAATTCTACACATGAAATGGAAAACCGTTTGAGCCACGATTTACTCAAAACATTTGAAAAACTAATTCTGTACAATGTTTTCACTAAATAAATAGTGATTTCAGCACATGAGTTAGTATTAGCCTAAGAGCTCATATTTCTCTGCAATACAGTCAGGAGGAGAATGAAAATTCTTTAAAAATATAGCTCAGGGTGCACACGCATACATTAAATATGTGAAAAATGAATAAAAATAAACATAAAAAATTATTTGATGGAAGAGTAGAGTGATGTAAAACATAAATGGTTTGAACAGTAAAAAATAAAACAGGCATATTATTTTATTTTATGAAAGTACATGTTCTCATACAGATGAAGATGAATGGAACCGATTAGGGATGCTTAATCAAAAAACCTTACAAACAACCCCTGGAATAATTTCCTAGAAACATTTTACAATCTTCTTCCATAGAAACCATGCATATACTTAACAAAAGGTCATATATTATATCTTATTTAAGAGCATTACAAAAACTAATTAATATCAGATATTACTTTGAATGGATTTAGATTTTGCACAGAAATTGAGCTTTTTGTGGGTTAATGGAGCAGTAAAAGTAGTGATTACAGTACAGGTCCTCATTCTCATCCTTACATTATATAGTTTGGAAAATAAATAAAGTGCATTGTTTCCAAACACATAAGAAAATAGACTTACTATGTACATTGTGACTGAATACTTCTACTATATATTGAAAGCAACTAAAAAAAGAAAATAATTAGAGTGAAAAACCTGTGGAAGGTACACACAGCCAGTAAAGAAGAGAGCAGATACACTGCATAAAACAAAATTTTAAAAGGGAGAAAGCACAACTAATCCCATTGTCCCCAAAATTATTAACATGGTCTGGTTTTGTCTTATTGACTAGCAGAAGTCCAACATATGTTCCTCATTATAATCTTCCATCTTGATAACAATCAATTCCCTTCTACCGTCCTTGACAGAAATTGATCCTTCTTCAACCCAACTCAAAACGCAGCTGCTACCATCTTCCTAGCCCGGAGCTCTGATGTGAATGCTCAAACTCTCTTTAGACACCTTTCTGGCTTACCATTTTCCACTGTATCACACTCGGAGTTCCGGTTCCGTAACTATCACTCTCTGTTCTATTCACCCCTCACTGCTTATCTGCCTACTCTAATTTCCATGATACTCACCCTATCAACCTTCAGCTTTGTATCAAATGGAACATATCATCAAAGTTTCTTAATAAAAAGAATAAACTGAGAGGTGAGAGAGGAGGAGTGCTCAAAATCCTCTGCAGCGTGAGTTGGAAAAAATGTCTTATCAACTCCTGTATCAGTTCTGACTGCTCAGTTTCCCTAC